>NW_023270812.1:339844-436901 GCF_011800145.1 Mirounga leonina | reverse complement strand
AAGAAAGAAAGAAAGAAAGAAAGAAAGAAAGAAAGAAAGAAAGAAAGAAAGAAAGAAGAAAAAGAAAGAAGAAAGCCTACTAGAATTTCCAGGCTGCTGCCCTCTGTAATTTGGACTCAAGACTTGACATCAACTCTTGCCTGATTTGCCAGCTTACTCAACAAATTTCAAACTTGCTAGCCCACATGGTCATGATCACGTGAGACAGTTCCTTAAAATAAATAACCATGTGTGTCCCACTTGTTCTGTCTCTCTGGAGAACCCTGACTCATTCAAGGCAGAAAAGAGAAGGAAGAATGTTTCAGAAAGCAGGAGCAAAATACAGGCGTACTCATGAGTTCACATGTCGCCAGCTCATGGGGTGTGCTGAATAATGGAAGAGGTAAAGCTGGAGTGGGGGCTTGGGCCCAGGCTTTTACTGGGGTCATTGCAGACATAGACACAGAGTTAGAACAGGATTCATTCTGGGCTTTAGAAAGGTAACCACTACGGTGGCAGAGATGGGATGAAAGCAAAATAACTCTAGACAGACATCTCGGTTAGTGAACTGCTGCAAAAATCCAAGTGAAATGTAAAAAAGCATATAAGGAGGCACTTGGAATACATGGGAGGGGACAGGTTGAGATACAGGGGCAGAGCCAAGTGACACCAACTGATGGCTAGCTTGCTGCATGGTGATGTCTGGAAATCAGCCTATGTCTATTCATCGGGGCACCCCAGGGCCCAGCACACCTGAGACACAGCACTCGATAACGTTTGTCAAGTAAGGAACAAATGAAGGTGTATGCTGGAGGACAGGTGACAAAGGATTAAAGACAATCCTATGCTGCTCTCTGAATGGCCGTGTTTTTCCTTTCTGCAGCCTTCTAAAGCTCTACTTCTTGTTGCCCATCTTCAAACCCTGTATGGTCTAAAAATAATCAGGAACAGTGTGGATTTAGCTTCCCACAAAACTTATTCTCCCTCGAGCTTTTCCTCCAATTTCACAGTGCACCCAGTCTCTTCCCTTTTCCATCCTCCAGTTTTCCTTTGTGTCATGTTGAGCCATGAATGCATGAGATGTGATGGATGAGCATCAGGGCTTGGCAATTAGTGAGGAGATCCAACCCGGTGGAAGTAAAATCAAGGTTGGTTCGAAAAATTATTAAGTTACCAAACTTAGGGGGGAAATGTATAGGTAGGCAAGACCTACCCACACAGTAGGGAAAGGCAGAAAATTGAGAAGGTGTCAAGAATACTGGGGGGTATTTTGCAATCATCTGACAAAATCATCTGAACAAAATTGGGAGTCTGACCAAGCGGTTTTGAGAAAAGCCAAATTGCACATTGTACCACCTTCATCACCTTGACAACACATCCTCTTTCTTATGATAATGATATCATACCAAGAAAAGCCTTTGCAAATGAGGGAAATATTAATTATAAGTGGAATAGGATATAGCTAAGCTAGCTCTGTCTAGGGAAACAGGTGGTGAGGTATTTGCAAGGAGTTTGTACCACTAACACAGAATGAGATAAGGAGGGAAAATTGAAGTTATGTGAAAAAGGGATAAAACGCGAAGGACAGAGGGGGTTATTCACAACCAGTATCAATCAGTCAAATAAGGTGTAGCCGTGATTTGGGATCCATTGGCCTCACCTTCTGGAAGGGACTTTGAGCTGAAAAATAGACAAGTTGCTGTTGAAGGCTGTAGCTGTTAGAGCACCTGTAGCTCAGAGCACTACACCTTCATTGGCTGGGAGGGTGGATGGAGAGGGATGCAGGAGTCGAACTAGCATCCAAAGCAACAAGAGACAGACATACTGATTTTCAACTTACTTACAGGAAGTCACTGTTCTTGAAGAGCCATCTCCCGTAAAGCACTCTAAGGTGGATTCTGTGCAATTATTTTATTTTCTCTTCATGGGAAAAAAAAAAAAGGTAAAATACTGCCATTAGAAAAATGCATTTTTGTTTTTAAATTACCTACAAGGCATTTATTCAGGACAATTGTCTTATTAAATTGTATTCTCCCATTGGGAAAATCTACATTTTAAGTATAAACTTTTAAAATTTGACATAAAATCTAGGGTAGAGTGAGCATTACATGACTGATCCTCTCTTACCTGTGGCAGAAAGAGCTTAATGGCTCCAGTCGTCCTGAATAACATTTTTTTCTGTAAAGGTTCAAGTTAATCAGCCAGGCCATTATAAAATACCTTCTAGCTCTGGATGCCAATCAAAGCAGAAGCATTCATGCTCGTAGGAGAAGTTGTCATCGCTGGTTTGGGAAATGCCTCTGTGCATCTGTCTTAAAAGCAACGTGGTCAGACAGACCATTGGGACTGAGGGGCAGACACAATGGGCTTGCAGCTCAGCCGTGATATGTGCTAACTAGATCTTAGTATAGTTGCTGAGTCTCCGCCTCTCCACATTATCCTCATCTATAAAAACATTTTATCATACCTTCCTCAGAGGTCTGTGGGGATTATGTATCACAATGTATGAAATACCTGGCACCTGGGAGGCCCTCCGGAAATATCCATTCCCTAGGCTTCTGGAGAGTGATTAAACCCCCCTTGTGAGCACTTCCAGGCTCCATCCTCTAGGATCGAGCCTCCTGAAGTGAGTTTGTAGGAGATGCTTTTTACTAATTCTTTTATCTCTCTCCCATAAACTATAAGGATATGAAAACAGAGATGTAGAAGAGATGTAACAAAATAGCCAGTGGTCTGGAACATCCTGGGCTCTAGACCTATTTCTCCATTAATCAGCAATATGCATTTAGATGAGTCCCTAATCTCCCCGTCTGTTTTCTCCTTTGTAAAATGAGAATATTGCTCTAAATTTATCCCTAAGATTAAGTATTATGATTTTAGGCAATTTTGATTCAAAATATGAGGCTCTGCAAACCACCTCTAAAACATATCACTCAATAGGGGCACCTGGGTGGCTCTGTCAGTTGTGTCCTACTCTTGGTTTCGGCTCAGGTTGTGATCTCATGGGTCATGAGATCGAGCTTCCCCTTAGGCTCCACACTTAGCAGGGAGTCTGCTTGAAGATTCTCTCTCTCTGCCCACCCCCCCCCACTCACTCGTGCTCTCCCTTTTTCTCTCATAAATAAATAAATCTTTAAAAAATATATCACTCAGTCTTTTTGTGTGGGCATGTCCAGTGTGTTGGATGATGGTGACAATAAGGATGGTGAGCAGGTTTGTCCCATTTTGTCAGTTTCTTGTTTTGTGCTTATTGAATACTCAGAGAAATCTTGTCATGGTACCAAGCAAACATACCTCCTTTCTTCTTTTTTCTTTTTTAAAGATTTTATTTATTTATTTGACAGAGAAAGAGACAGCAAGAGAGGGAACGCAAGCAGGGGGAGTGGGAGAGGGAGAAGCCGACTCTCTGCTGAGCAGGGAGCCTGATGTGGGACTCGATCCCAGAACCGTGAGATCATGACCTGAGCCGAAGGCAGACGCTTAACGACTGAGCCACCCAGGCGCCCCAAACATACCTCCTTTCTTTTATTTTCCTTTTTTTTTTTTTAATTCTGTTTCTAGCTTAGTTTCCTAATGGTCTTTTATTAACAAAATGAGTCTTCGAAGTTGTAATAATGCAACGATTGGCAGTCGAGCAGAATGATAACAAATGGCGCATGAGATGACAAATGAAGAGCAAACCATTTCGTCCTAACGCAGATACCACTGAACATTTTGCATGCTGTTGGCATCCTTCAGTGCAAATGTGCAAGCTTTCTCCAGCAAGCTTTCTCCAGCTTCATTTTCACATCTGCTGGTTTTATTTTTTGAAGATGCCAAACCTTTATTTGATCTTCCCATTCTTTTCTGAACTCGGATGCAACATTCCCACAGTTGGGCAAAGTACCTTCCCAGGGACTAGAAGGCTTAAAAGTAAACTTTCCAGCTTGTCTAAATGGATCATGGAAACAAAATATTTCAATAGATGTTAATTTGCTTTCTTATTTGCTACCAGAAAATTCATGGCTGTTACAAGAAATATTTATTTATAGGAAGCTTGTTTTATGTGACTCCCCCCCGCCTCCGTCTATTAAATCAAATGGATGTAATTCATTGTGTGACTCGTCGGAGCCTGCCCTGCTCCACATGGGGGATCAGCAAGCATGCAGCATGGGAGAGCAGCAGAGAGATGGTTTGGAAGTGCTCTCCTCATCACAAATACATGGCTTCAATATTTAGTTGTTGTGGCAGAAAAATGGCAACAAATACATGAACTGTAAACCATCTGCCTTGAAATATGTTCAAATATGAATGTTCATCTTGAAAAATGAAATCTATGGAATCCTGGCATCCACTTTGACTTTTGAGAGATGAACAGCTTGAATATGCAAAGAACGGATTTCTAGACTAGCCTTCTTAAACTTTAAATTTTCGTGAACTCCAAAGTTAAATGATTCACTGTCGAGACCGGAAAACTTCCTTCTTGCTTTTCAACTCTAAGGAAAAACCCTTACTGCTTGAAAATCCTGTGACTGTAACCATAGAGGGATTTGTACAGAATTCTCTTTTGTGTTAAGAAATAGAGCAGTGAATGTGATTCTGTGTTTATTTAACATCTGCTAAGTTCCAGTGTATGCTGGACACAATGTAAAATGTGTAAAAAGCATGAGAATTCTGGCTTTCATGAGATTCCTAAAATAAAATGTTTAAACTGGTAAAACAGGAGACTTTGAACTGTGCCACTTAGTTTGGGGTAAGACGTGAGTCATTCCCTCTGCTCTCTTTTGAACCACGATCCAAAGGCTATACAACATCCGTGCCCTGTGAGAAGGAGCTCTCCAAAATGCTTTGCGAGGGGTTTCAGGTGACTTGATAAATATAAAGAAACAATGTGTTGCAAATGTATGTGAGCAGTGAGGAAGACGAAGGCAGGAGAATGGGAACCAAACAAAGCCCAGAAACCCTCTGGGCTTAGCAGACCAGACCAGAAGTGACCACGGGAATAGGATTGGGGGCAGGAGTCCTTTCTGTTTGCTGTTTGAGGTTTGGGGAGCTTATTAAACTGACCTTTGGGGAGACACAGAAACTTAAACTGATCTTCTTCCTTCTCTTCTTCACACCATATACTTTTGACCTTGATCCACCTCTAGAGAGCATTCTCTCTAGGATAAATCCTCACCTAGATCTCCTGTGCTTTGGTGGTGCCCAGGTGTGCAGTCTCTCCCACTCCCGGATGCACTCACCTTCAATGGTTCTCCAGATGTTGCATGTGCACCTGCTGCCTCCCCACTACAGTGGAAGCTGCTGAATAATGGAATCCAGACCTCTTCTGCCCACTGTGCCCAGCATCATGTGATACGTGCAGTGGTCTCAGTAACTATTCATTTGAAATTGCATAAATGAAAGAATTACGCCATCGGTAGGGAAAAAAGCCTGAACTGGATAAGGTTAACTAAATTTGTGATACAAAGCATTTTAAAATGATGTTAAGGGAGCACCGGTGTTTTCTGAGATAAAAATATGATATACATACCACAGTAAAAGATAGGGGTATTGTTGATACTCTTAATTAAAATTTATTTTAAAATTGGATATATTTTAATGTATTAACTTCATTTTTCTTTGATTCTGCTTTTCCTTTAAAAAATGGAATTTATCTCACATGGAATTTGTCTCATATAATTACATAGTTATCACAACAACTGGTCCTCAAAACAACCATGTAAGGATTTGAGATGATAGGTGTTTGTATTTTATTCTTTATTTTGTTCATCTTTTTCACTTTAATACTTACATGTTTACTTTGCTTGGAGGAAAAGGCAAAAAACATGTTGAGCACTTAGAAGAGGAAAATTTGGCAATGCTATTTTTATACTGTAAGTGCTCTGCTCTATCTACAGGGAGCTTAGATCTACAGGGATACAGCAGCAAAAGTCACCAGATGATCAGTCTTGCCCTGGAGGATCAAAGTGGTTTTTTGTTGGGTCAACTGTTTAACTAAGAAACTAAAAAGGACTAAAAATATAATAGAGCAAATCCAGTCCTGGAACATAGTGTGGGAGCAGTGTAGAATTTGTGTTCATACATACAAGCAATTAACCTGCCTGTGTAAACATATTTGTTCTGTTCCCCTCCTACTTTTTCCATTAAACTAGTTTGTTATTGGTGATCTTTACAAGGGAAAAAAACCACATCATCTTTTGTGGTGAACTGGAAGAACCAATGAGTGTACTCATTTAATTAGAAAGACTATATCTGCCTTGGAAATGAACAATGCAAACTTTACTTTGTTTGTTCTGAGAAAATTCTGAGAAATGAAATGGGCACTACTTATTAACAATGAAAACAACTAGGTGAGACTAATTCTGAGCATTTATGTCATTTTAGTAGATTTTGTATAATTTCCACTCTCTTTATATGCAACCCTATTAACTCGGCCCTGATTCTGGGGAAGTGATTCAGATAGTCTTGACTTAAATTGTAATTTGTATGGATTCCTTCATTGAAGTAAAAACTGAGGCAGACCTTTGGGGCATGATCAGCATCCCCAAACTTTCCCCAGGTAAGTTAAAAATAATGAGAGCAACCACAATGTCTTATTTATCCAAAATGAGAGCTTCCGGGAAGGAGCCCAGAGGCTGAATGAAATTGGACTTAGGTGTGTGGTATAAGATATCTTCAGTCTTATGAAATCTGATTCCAATATTGTAAACCAACCAGTGGTATCATGAGATTATTCTTAAATGTGAAAATAGAAAAGTTGAGATGAAAAGATATGTACATCAGTTGCACAAAAGTGTTGAGCTCTGAATGGATTTGAATATAATTTGAAGTTCACATATTTTTTATATGAGTAAACTAAATATCATTGCAAGTTCTACAAAAATAAAATGTCTGAAGAAAAATGCTGAAGTAAAGTCATGAGTTATGCTCTTATAATACAACCGTGAGCCATTTTTGTGTGCTATAAATGAATAATAGCTACACTTTAACACAACGTGTCTTTACATATTCAAATGAGGAATAAAACACATGGCATTTTACAAATAAGAATGGAGCATGGAAAAATGTGTTTTTAAACCTAAACCTTTACATTTTATTTTTACAGTAGCACTAGCAACATTCTAAGCAATTAACAAAAAAAAATGTGACTACACATTATTATTCCGCAATATATGCGTCTCATTTGTAGCACTGTATGAAGAGTACAGAAGGCTGGAAAGTTCCAGGCTTCCTTACACTTATTGAATCTAAAATAGACAAGATAGTATAAAATTCTAGATGTATTCTCTCTGAATTAATTTTTATAACCCAACTGAATAAGGCCTCTAAGATATGTAAATCCTAAACACTTCAGAAATAACAAATCATTTCATCATGGAAGATTATTGGCTTAAAGAAATGAACATGAAGACTTTACAACTTTATATTGTTCACTATTAAACAGGCTACTGAAAATATTTCACTAAGTGCACTCTAACCTCAGGTTAATGCTGCCAAAATACCTGTACTTTTATATATTTCTGGGGGGAAAAAATTTTCAAGAATGGTATCTTTTTCTAAAGAGAAGCAAATTTGCTAGATTTTTACCGGTAAATCTAAGACTTATCCCACCCAGACAGGCATCATCTTCTGTAAGTGTGACTGTGTGTGAATGTGTTTATGAGTGTGGGTGTCCAAGTGTCGGTTAGGGGACCTGGAGGTGAAGAAGCAACAAGATAGGCTCTATGAGGTAGATATTATAATTAGCCCTAGCAGACAAATGGAGAAACAGACTCAAAAGAGGTAACAACAGTCAGAGCCAGATGACATGTAGAAAACTCATCCATTCATCAAAACGCTTAATCTGTGACTCTGAAGTTCAAGATGCTTAGAAATACAGGCGTTTTAAAATGTACCTGGGGTTTGTTTCAATCGAGTATGGTAAGCTGGCAGACATACAGACATCTGCCTTGAAAGAAGAGTTTATCACTTCTAGTTCCCAAGACAAGGGGGTGCATCACACCATGCAGGGCCACGAGGGCAAGCAGTAGGATCAGTGAGGAGGAGGAGGAGCAAGAGGGAGAGCATGGGCCAGAGTCTCTATTGTGCTGTTTTTTTGGGTAGACATGGGCAATGCGGGGTGAGCAAGCTGAACAAGCTTGGGATTGGATAGTTTGAAGAATTTCAATAGGCTTTGGACTGAAAGGTTGGTCCCTAGTTGTCCAGTCCCTGGTCCTGGGGTGACTTAGGGCAGAGACAATATCGGGTTGGTAAGTGAGAGAGAGCTTGATAAAGGAGGTAGCTAGGCGGGCATGGGCTCTAGATGGGTTGTTTGCATACCAAAGATGTGTCCCTGTTTAAGTTGTTTGCTCTCACTAAGAATTAGCCAACCCGAGAAGGGCAATTCCTCTCCTGTGTCTGAAGAACCCAAGATTCCAAAGGCGTCTTTTTACAGAGAAGATAAAAAACATGGTTCATACAATAAGATAACCTATGTATTAATTTTTTTAATCTTTATTATTGAAGGACAGTTGGTAGAAAATGTTACATTTGTTTCAGGTGCACAACTTTGTGATTTGACAATCACATACATTACACAAAGCTCACCATGGTAAGTGTAGTTACTATCTGTCACCATACAAAGTTACTACAGTATTATTGACTATATTCCCTATGCCTTACTTTTCAACCCCATGATTTCTTTATTCTATAACTGGAAGTTTGTATCTCTTAATCTCCTTTATCTATTTCATCCATCCCCTATCCAGCCCCCTACCCGGCAACCACCTGTTTGTTCTGTGTATTTATGAGTCTGTTTCTGTTTGTTTGCTTTGTTTTTTAGATTCCACATATACATGAAATTATATGGTATTTGTCTTTCTTTGTCTGGCTTATCTCACTTAGCATAATACTCTCTAGGTCCATCCATTTGTCACACATGGCAAGATCTCATTCTTTTTTATGACTGACTAATATTCCATTGTGTGTGAGTATGTGTGTTGGGGGGTGTGTACCACATCTTCTTTATCCATTCTTCATAGATGGACACTTACATTGTTTCTATATTGTAAATAATGTTGCAGTAAACATAGGGGTACATCTATCCTTTCAAATTAGTGTTCTTATTTTCTTTGGGTAAATATATGCAGCAGTAGAATTACTGGATCATATGGGTCATTTTCATTTTTCTATAATTCATTATCGTTATGTTAAAATACATGTGTAAATACATGTTAAAATACATCATACTTAACCACATATAATAACTTATTTATTTCTAATTAATAAATTAAATTAAAGGAATTCCTATTGCTTAAATATGTCCAATTTATAGGAATGAGATTACTATCTGTACTTAAGTATGTTTGATGCACAAATTCATATATTAGTATTTAATAAAAAAAAAAACACAGTGTAAGGTAGTGGTTAACAATAAAGATGCTCAATTCAGAGAGAACCAAATTCAAGTCCCAACTGCTTCTACTGTAAGTTACTTCACTGGGCCTCTTTCTACATGTGTGTAATGGAGCTTTTAATACTTACCTCATGGAGTTAATGTATGACTTAATTGGACAATACTCAAAAATTTCTTAACCTAGTGCCTGGATTATTTATTTAAAATCTAGGATTATTATTACTATTATTTAGGTCAATGAATATCAAATTAATGTTCCTACCAGGTTTAAATTTTTTTTAATTCTTGTAGGACAACTAGATTCATCACATAAAGAAACAGAAGCTTGGGCAAATGTTTAAATGATTCAAATCTCCTCCTATTTTCATCTTAATTATATGAAATTGTTAAATGAAATACTTGGGCCAGGACTAACCAGTAAATTGCTTCCATTGGGATAACTTTGTCTACCAAAGAAGTCATAGTTCTTGTATGGAACACAAAACCATAGAATGGCCAGGCTCATGCACAGCCCCTCCTGGAATCACTAAGATAAAAGGATAGTCTCATCTACTTCATGAATGCACCAAGTGGGATTGGGGGGGAAATAGCATTTATTCTATCAATCCCACAAATATCATCTATTTTATTCTTTAGAGTCATACTCAAAGATCTGTTTCATTTTTCTTCACCATCTTCTGAAAAACTGCTTAATTCATGTTTATTTACCACCATTCTATATCTTCCATAAAGGATTTTTTTTAAGGGGTGGGGGGAGTAAAGAAGTAGAGAAAATAAAGTAGGAAAAGTTCAAGTGAAGTGTTTTGCTATACCCGACCTTCGGCAATGAGGTTATTTCTCAAATTTACATAAAGACTTATTATCATCTTGACTGCAATCATGTAGAAAATGAATGGGGTATAAAGTACATGAGGATAATTTAATAAAACGAGCTTTCTTTTCTTAAGAAATCTTTGAAGAAGAGAATCATTAGACAGAGACTTGCCTTGTATTCACCCAGGTCATGAGGCATGTCAGCCTGGTGATATGCCTTTGGCAAGAAGTCCTTAATTAGAAATTCCTCGAGAGCTGCTCCCAGTAGGTGCTTCCTAAGACAAAAAGACAAAATAATTTAGCAGGGAAGCCCTTACTAAGGATACAGCATCCAGGCTCAGGTGAATGAAGGAAATAATTTGCTGACAGCAAAAGAGCAAATCTGTCACAATGGGGTGCTGGATTTTGAATGAGAGTCTCTCCATCATATTAGTAGTAAGTATCATTTTTGTTATTCAAGTTTAAATATATATATTAAACAGTCTTTAATTTTTAAGATAATTTGTATAGGTACGCTAAATAGCTTGAAGTATTACTTTGGTAAAAGACTAAAACTTGTTAGAAAACATTCAGTAGATACATTTAATTTACCCTTACAGAATCATGTAAAGTTGTTTTTCGATTGAGTTCATTTTTAATTATTTTTAAAGTCAAGTAGTCTGTTCTTGCATAATGTATGAATGTTTCTCTAAATCAAATGAAGTCTTTGAATTAGACTATGAAATTGGAAATTTTCTAGAGTACTTTCTGAGTTGTTTTTAAAGATTTCTCCTTTTGCCATCATTGATTTAAAACACTAGAGCAATGTTGATTAGGAAGGTTTTTATACCTTTCATTAAATTCCTTAAAGTATACCCATATGTGTTTAAAATCTTTTTTATAAAGTTAACAATTTATTAACATTGTAATCACTGTTAAAAACTAATCTATGAGAAATAAGTATAGAGTAAGTCTGATTAATATTGAGAAGCTCTTCATTTCACTTTAAAAGAAGAACCCCAAGTGATTTTGAACAGAATAAAAGATTGAAGATAGTATTGATTGGTCTCTTTTCATTCAACACTAGCTCTCATGGCTGGGAGTGAATTTATATCTGTTTATCGACACATTCTGTTGGTATGAAGAGGAAGAGTCTTTCCTTTACACGCGAGTTATTCTGGGTGTAAGTAGAGTTGGTGACTACACAATATCATTTTGGAAAACATTCTATTTTCCCCAGTTTCCTTACTCTCACTGCATCTCTCTCCTATGTCTTTATATATGGACAGTCAACGCTGGCTTGGGCGAGAGCGTCTGCAGTCTGCCTGAATTTTAACTGCATGCTAATTCTATTACCAATCAGTCGAAACCTTATTTCATTCATGAAAGGGACAAGTACCGTAAGTACTAAAATATTTGAAATAATTTCCATTGTCATATCCTATTATAAGTGCCATGGAAGACAAAGATGTACTTTACTGTGAAATTCCTAGTAATCCTGTTTGAATTGAAGTTTGTTTCTTTGTAAGAGAGGACACAGTGGCTAAAACTAAAAATCAGAAATCGGTACATCCGGGGCACCTGGGTGGCTCAGAGAGTTAAGCGTCTGCCTTCGGCTCAGGTCATGATCCCAGGGTCCTGGGATCGAGTCCCACATCGGGCTCCCTGCTCCTTGGGAGCCTGCTTCTCCCTCTGCCTCTCTCTCTCTCTGTCTCTCATGAATAAATAAATAAAATCTTTAAAAAAAAAAAAGAAAGAAAGAAATCGGTACATCCGGTGTGACTTTTGTTCTTGCCGTTCACTCCCTACATGACATTGGAGCTATTGCTCAGCCTTTCCCTTATATGTTTGCTCCGCTGGATAAAGATGGCTAATAGAATTGACCTGACTCACAAAGATGGAAGTATTATAGCAGTTTGAACTGTTACCACTTCTAATTGAAAGGAGACAAATAAGCAGTTGAGCCAAATGCCACTAAGGACACATCTTTCTGAGCTCTCAACCCAGGAATGCACAACCACAGTGCACAGATTTCATTATGTAGACTTTAACCCCTACCAGATATAACGGGACATTTCCTAATTATATTGACCTCACTGTGTTGGGTACTGTGTTTCCTGTTGAACTGAGTAATGCGCCATACAGAAAAATGAGAATGTCAATAACCCTAGCTAGATGAAATAATTTACTATATAATCATCATCATAATTTTATGAATATTTAGAGGCAGATGAATATAGTGCCTTTGTGTAATAAGGAATGCTTTAGAGACTACTTAAACCACATCCATGAGGATGACGGTTTCCATCTTCATTTCCTAAACTAGTTGAGGCATGGAGATTAGCAAGTTTATTCTAGAATTTGGACTTAATAGTCAGGGAACTATACTATCTCCTTCACTTTTATTGAGCTGAAATGTCAGCAAAGCCAGTAATAACCGTTTGATTTTGCCTGCTTGGACTAATTAAAGACCACTAACTTCTGTGCCCCATCATCCCATCTTCAGGAGTGTAGATAGAGGCAGAACCTGAGTCCTGCTCTCTTAGCTCTGAGGATGCTGTCATTGCTACGATTTTTCCTCAAACAAGACTTTTATTTTCTGTTACTCCAGTGCTGCAGAGGACCATGGAGGAGGCAATTAGACAAAAACCTCAAATTCCACAAACTGGTCGCCTATGGGATAGCCGTTAATGCAAGTAAGTGCTTCTTATTCATCACCCAGTGCATTTTACAAAACCTAATGTTTAACTTGATAATTTTGTTTTAGTTCCCCCCTCCACCAAGGGCTCACCTTAAACAGATCTTTGCCTTCCATTAGACCCCAGAAACCTTCTATAAATGGATTTTTAAATTTCTAACGTAGACTCATGCAGTCTTCCCTACAAAGCCTTCAATTTGTCAGGGAAAAGTTTATGAAACTCCATTGTCATTTGTGAGCACTTAAGCTTGTTGAGAAGACAACAATAAATACCTACTTGCAAAATGAATACCGTGCTATTCGATATGATTCACATTGGAAATAAAACTCACCTATACTCAAAATCTCATTCACAGTCGTGGGAAAATTGTATCATAGGCAGTAAAAGAAAAAATAAAAGGAAGATCAGGTGAACAGGGTTCCGAATAGTATTGAGCTAGTGGATATAAAAGGACCTTGAAAAGATATGAAGCTTTAGAGCATATAAAGTGTTATTGTTATTTTTTGAATAAGAAGACAAGAGAATTCAAGAGAAATACAATAAAAAGTAGCATCCAGGGCCAAGGCTAAACTCTGATGAGGAAGAAAAGAAGCTGAGCAATAACCAACTCATTTGTGGTTTTGTTGGACAACAAATACACTGAAATGAAAGGCTATCTGCACAATAAAGAGTTATGGTTCAGGACTGTTTCCCTCAAACTAATTTAACTATAAAATGTTTTCCTCATTTGTTTTTATCCTTTCATGCATAAAAAATAGCAGAGTAAAAAGAACACTCAAAACAAATGTGGGTTTAATTAAGCAACAAGACATGATAGACAGTGCCTGAGTGCCAATTAACACAACTTCGGGTGTGCGGTGAGACAAGTGAGGAGATTTCCCCATCGATTGTCCTCATTGCCAGATTAAACCAATCCAGGAAATGTTTGCAAAAGGCCTTTGTAGTTTGTTAAGAAATAAGGGTAAAAAGACATCATGTCCTAGAGAAAACCAGCCAAGGTATGGAGGGCAAAGAACAAGCTAATGCATCTTTATGTCCAAGGCCTACTTAGGGCTGTCGTCCACAGAGGGGCCAAAAACCTTTGATGTATGAGTTGAACGCATGAAGGAATGAAGACTCAGGGAAGCAGATTTCAGCTCAGATATGGAAGTCTTCCAGACCTTCAAAATTATCTAAAATTGGAATGAGGATCCCTGAGAATACGGAGTACCCTGTCGTGGGTGGCGTCAGAGTGGAGTTCAGACTGCTCCTTGGAAGGCTCTTCAGAGAAGGAATTCGAGGATTCTCTAGGTTTCCTTTAAAATCCTAAGAATCTTTAATTCCTGCATTAAAAGAGGAGATAAAATATAGTAAAAAGGCAGGAAAGATATTATCACTATACAATAGGTTTAAGACAGAACTAAACTCTAGGAGAAAGAGAGAAGGAACCAAAAAAAAAAAAACCCACAGCATCAAAACACATCAGAAAAGGAAGCAAAAAAATAAAGGAAAATATGTTATGCAATTACTTCATCCTTAAGCTTTGGGTATGTATATTTCTTTCTGTGTAATCCTAGATCAATAGGATAAATGCATCAGTGATGTGTATTGAATGTCCCCCATGTGCGAGATACCCTAAGAGAGGCTATAACCTGAAAGTACTACAGGCAGTGATAATTTAGCAGGGACAGCAATTGACTAGAACCAGGCAACCAAATTATTTTATTCCCCTGTTACTGACTGGTCCTGTGATCTCAGATAAGTTTTTTATGCTTTTTCTTCTATGAAATTAAAAGAACAAGAATACAATCTATTCATCTCTAGATGTGCAGACTAGTTGTCAGGACGTCTCTTGGATTCCACGGACCACGGGGTCATCCACTTGCCACCATTGCAAAGAGAATCACCTCCAAGTTTAGCATGGCCGGTGGGCTCCGTTCAGTGAGCCCTGCCCCCTCCTCCACTCTCATTTCTCTCCATACCCCCTTGCTACCCCCCGCCCCCGGCAATGCCCAGCCACGGGGTCCCTGAGTAGTCTGTACCTTTGCTCCTGTTATCCCCTTTGTGTTACATGCTCTTCCTCTCCTTCCTCAGTGGATAAGAAGTTGCCATATCTGGGGCTCCTTGCCTGGCCTACTCCCCCTGACCCTCTGGGTCTAAGCTGTCAGCCCACCTCTCCTGCTGGCCTCAGCCTCAGTCACACCTCCTACTACAGACTAAAATGTCTCCAGACTCCAATCGCCTCAGGGGCTGAGCTGTGCCTTATCTGGCTTGGCTTTCCCAGCCCCTGGCACATAATAGGTCCTTAACAAATTTGGTCAAACCTGAGGATAAGCAGGAGTCAGCCAGCCAGAAAAGGGATTGGGGGAATTTGTGGGAAAGGTACAAGACAGCGCAGAGTTGTTCAGGGACCCAGCAGCAGCTGGGTCGGGGCGGGGGGGGGGGGGGGGGAGAAGGGAGGAAACACAGGGTGTGGGCAGGGAAGAGTTTCAAAATGATGCCAGTTGTCCAAGATAAATTCACATTCTGCTGCAACAGGAGGAAGCAGGATGCTCTTTTTCCCTCCTTCCCTCCCTGGAGAGAATCAAATATCCCCTCGGGGCCTCTTCTGCTTGAACCCCCACTGCTTTGCGGGGCTCCCAAACGTCCCCGGGCTCCCCCTCCCGGGGTCAGGCTGCTTCTGAGAGCAAAGCACTCACCCCCCCACCACCATGGCAACCAGCAGCACGGGGCTGTTTCCATTCCCGGCAGAGGCAGGAGGGTGGGGGAGAGAGCTCTCTGCTTCTCCCAAACCCTGACATAGCAATTATTACATTTCACACTAACTAAGAAATGCGGCTGGCAACTGCGCTTTTAGAAGAAAAAAAAATGCTAAGCCCTGGTTTCATAGATATCCCTTTGCTTTTCACATTTTGTCCTTCTGGTATATTCACTTGGGAGCCGCTGAAAATGTCCCCGTGCTTATTTTATTAGCATCGCCCATTATGCTGCTTTTCAAATAGCCGACTGGCTTAATAGAGGTGTGTAACCTTGGAAGAAGTGCATCCACATCGAAGTTTGCGTGCCAGCCCCTAATTTCTCATCGGTTCCTCTCTAAGTTGAACTGCAGGCTTTAATTGGTCAAATCATTAAAGGATGTAATTAGAGCCTGGTGGAAGTAGGCTGGGGAGGAGGGGTGAGACAAACAATGGTATCTATAATCAAGGGCATCACTGAAAATGCAGTGACAGAAACTCTTCTTCTGGCTTCCTGCCTTCCCTCTTGCCTGCCTATGATAAGAGCTGCTGGAACATTCTTCAACCACTAATAAATCATTTTCAGGGACCTATAAACCCCAGTGGTATAAAAATCCCAGTTTCACAGCCCCTTCATTCTTATGAATGTGGATCTTTTTGGACTCTGTGGTCCACAGTGCACCTTAAAATCCCTCCAACTGAATAGTCGTACCGTGAGCCGAAGCTTCCTTCAAAGGGGGCTGTGAATAGTGACCCAGGCGGCTTACATCTGCTTGGCTCCAGGGGGGTAACAATTACCCATGCACAGCTACTGATGAGTTGCTAAAATTAGCTTACAAAGCTCAATAAGCATAAGAGACAGGTTGAGAGGAGCGAGCTCAGAAGAAGAGACTCAATAGAAAGACTTGGAGACCGCTGGAGAGAGAACCGCCCCAGAGGCCCAGATGCTTCAGGACCAGGTCCCTAAAGGATTGCTACTAATCCAGTGCTGCCAAAGGCATTGGGACCTCCAAGGAGGCTGTCTGCCCCATCCTGTCTAGCATAATTGAATGTGATTTACAAATGAGTGGCGTGCACAGGGCACCATAGTCACTGTGCATTCCTGCGGAAATCAGACCGCACACCTAAAAGTTTGAGGGCCAGGCTCTGGCTGTAGATGCCAGGATTTGTCCCTGGGTCCTTATTTCTGAAGGCTGCTTAATTAGGAGGTGACTAACTCCAAAATGACTGTTATCACTGACAGGCAGGCAGAAAGATAGCAAGAACTGACCGCCCTTCCAAGGTTCTCCTTCAATTATGCTTTCTTTGATCTCCTGAAAAATAAAAAGAAGGAAAGAAAGAAGGAAAAGAAACTTTCTCAGGGCAACTGGCTCTAATTGTAGCCTTTATGATTTTTTTGTTCACTGTTCAATAAAAGCTCCTTGTTTGAACTCTGAAGTTCACACACCAATTAAATGTGCATTTGTGGTTTGTCCAAGACTGCTGCTCTCTTTTAACTGTAGAAGTACTTTGGTGAGAAAATAGGATTGTGGAAAGACCCAGTTATAGCAACTTTTAGCCTGGCGTTTGGGTGGAGTCAGCTTGAGATTCTCTCTCCGTTTGCCTCTCTCTCTCTCCCAATCTCTCTCTCAAATAAATAAATTATCTTTAAAAATAATAAAATAAAATAACTGAAGTCTGTAAAGGGAAGAATAGAACATATAATGTCTGAAAAAACAGAAAATCTGTTTCTCCCTGGGAATCTACCAAGTCCCAGCAGCCATGGAGTTGGTGGGTGGGATACCTTTAGTTCGAAGCCAAGATCACAACAAAATTAGGGTCAGCCCTCAGAGGAAATAAAACGTTTAGACAAACCAAATGGGCACAAGTAGTTTTCCTTCTGAGAATTCCTGAGATAAACAAAATTAGATAGTCTACTTGTTATCTTATTACCTATAAAAAAGAAAACAAAATGGAGGCCGTTGGAGCAAAGGAGCATATCAGGCATGAATTTTAAACTACATGAAAAGAGAAGAAGCTGAGAAGAGTAGTTTTCAACATATCCCCTCAGGAGCTACCTCTTAAAAAGCATCTTGGGTTTTCTTATACTACTTCATTAGTTTCTTCAGCTCTGTTAAGGGAGACCTGGCAATAAGAATAAATAAGTAGTTCAGTATCCTTGCTCATTCAATAAATGTACTTAAATCTAGTTTAACAGTGTCAAATTCTCATGTGGAAATCAATCTAATAGAAAATAGATTGTGATCAACAACTCCTTACACAGGAGGAGAATGCAATGAAATGCAGAATATAAGACACGGAATCTATCCTGTACTTCCTTTCTGGCCGACACCGGCGCATTATGGGATCGGAAATGATGTCACTTAATTTGGCTTGAAGCTCAGTATCTACGTCTGTAAAATGGGAACAGCTCTGCTCTGTCTGGTGAGCTTTAGTCCATGGAGAACTGGGGACAGCCAGAGGCAGAGGGGTAAGGGTAAAGGGGCAGAGAGTAAAAGGTGAGTTTCCACCCACCTGCAACGAGGATTCCAAAGGCTGCAATTGGTCTTAGGAGCTATTTGATTCTAAAGACTCAAGTGAACCATTCAAAGAGTTTTAGCTAAGCCCACAGGAGAAATTAGTTTTCAGTAAAGTATAACAATTACTCATCAGTGAAAAGAAGCAATATAACTTAAAGGTCAAAAATGGGGCTCTGGACTCAGGCAAACAGGGTTTATCCCACTTTTGCCATTAATGGACTACAAGCACCATAACTTTTTGAATACTGGTCTGTCAAATGGCAATAAGACTAATAAGTCTTACTGAGGATTAAGTGAGATAATATGCCCAAAGCATTTATAACATTGTTTGGAGTATAGTTAAGTATTCAGTATCTGTTAGCTATGAGAAATACGACCTTTTAAAAAAAAACTTTAATAAAATTATCAGAAAACAGCAATTAAGGGGCGCCTGGGTGGCTCAGTTGGTTAAGCGACTGCCTTCGGCTCAGGTCATGATCCTGGAGTCCCGGGATCGAGTCCCACATCGGGCTCCCTGCTCGGCAGGGAGTCTGCTTCTCCCTCTGACCCTCCTCCCTCTCATGCTCTCTGTCTCTCATTCTCTGTCTCAAATAAATAAATAAAATCTTAAAAAAAAAAAAAAAGAAAGAAAGAAAGAAAGAAAACAGCAATTAAGAATACTGCTGAACATGTTTGTGTTCAATTTAGCAAATAGTTTCCATTTTATATATTGCATATTGGGAGAGATGGCTACTAGACAAACTTTTCTAGCTTTATGGATGCTGAGACTAAACAAGGCAGCCCCTTCCTAGACACGGCCACATTTATTGACAAATGGAACATAAGGAAGCAATACAATGCCTTTTTGGCGCTACCCGTGCCATACCCATAAGGAGATAGTCCACATCATGGACCCGGAAATAGCATCATGCTTTGCCTTTTTAGGTGAGCTTTAACCAAAAGCATATTCGAATTGATTTCTAACTTAAAGGGTGCAAGAAAATGTGCAAAAAAAAAAAAAAATGTATTAACAGGGAAAACACCACTCCAACAATGTTGCATCTGCAGACAACCTCCTGACCCTTTCTCTTTCTGTAAGCTCATTGTCTCTCAGCAAATTCTTATTAAGTATATACTGGTAGTAAGCAATGTGCCAAGTGTTGAGGTTACAAGATGAATAAATCTTGAGGCATGAGAGTCCACTGGGCAACATAGATGTAAATAAATACTCATAACAGTAACGTCTGGTAAATGTTATAATTAAATCATTGCTGCATCATTGGTGTCATTGGTGCCTATGGAATTGAAAACAACTTTGATAGAAAACAACTTTTGAGTTGGGTCTTAAAGCATGAAAACAACTTTGCAGGGCAGAAAAGGGAATGGCTCTGATCAAAGAAACTCAGGGGACAGAGAGTAAAGCTAAACAGCAGATGGTATTTCTAAATAAGTTTGCTATTAGGACCACAGGGACCAAAATGCCACCAATATTCTCAGAAGTTTCGCTGTTCCTTTTTCTTTCAACTCCCAGCACCTCAACCCACAATGTACAGCCATGGAGGATTCCAGAATTTGCCTACAGTGTGTAGAGACTGTATAATAGTAGTAGTCACTGCTTCTTTCCATGGTGAAGGGGGGAAAAAAGGTATCAAATGGGAAGTTATCTACACCCTGGGTAATGAATTCTCATTTCACACTCGAATCTGATCCCGATGGCTGGTATCAACGGGTCACCCAATAGGGCTTTCATTTGCAGGAAAAGCATCAGGAGGAGGTCCTTGTCTGGATGTTGTGACTGCTTGCTTCCCCACAGATTTTACAAGACAGAAAAGCGTGGCATTGGACACAGTCTCCTCAGGCTAAGTTATGCTGTGTTCCTGAGCTTGTTCTCTTCATTTAGAATTTAGACATCACCAATTCTCAGAATTAGAAAGCTGAGTTTTCCTCTTCAGAATATACGGAGAGGATTAATTCTATAAATACTAACTTATTTCTATCCTCAAGGAATAACACATGCAAAGATATTGTGTATATGTGTAGGAGCGAATATACATATACAGTGAAATATATAAAGGAAGAATAGAAAGTATAACGTCTGAAAGAGAACAAAAACTCTTCCTTGGTATCTATCATATGTGTCATATGCACAGATGTCCATGTATATGATATACAGTACTCTAGAATAATGCTCTGTGATTGCTTGGAAAACATATTATATAAGATATAAAATATGGATCTATATACATATATATAAAACAGAATGTGTTCTATATAAAATATGGAGTTATATATATATAATGGAACATGTATATAATTATGTTGTGGCGTCCTGATACCTATTCCACTTGCAGAGTGAGCATGTGTTTATAATTAAATTAAGGGGAATTGAGATTTACTTTATTTCTTCAAATAATTAAAATAGATGTGGCGAATCCCAGCATACCTTTAGAACTAGTCAATCCACTCCATTCGGCACAGTGTGAAAGATGCACAAATAAGTCACTCTTTGGAGATTACAAAAACCAGAACAGAGAAACTTGACCATAGAGGCATTGTGTTTCTGAGTAGCCATAAAGGAAGAAATCCATATGGCACATGTCTGATGTCAGCTCCTCGACCGCAGCCATCCACATCGTCGCCCATTTGTGCAACTTGCAGCGCTTCCACTGGAGCCAGTCGGCCCACGCAGAGGGACTTCTGGCTGTGCTTTCCAAACTTGGCAACGCCCCCAATGAGAGCTACCTCAACCCCATCCGAACCTTCCACACAGTGAGTCCTTGCATGCTACCTAGTTTCTCATCTGAAAAGTCCTTCCTTTTCCAATCATTTTATCAGGAACACCATGTTTCAAAAGCTATTAATAAAAGAGCTGGAGAGAAGTTTCTGCCAATTGTTAACATCGGTTTCACCATTTTTTTAAAAAAAGCTATTTTTTCATAAATGTTGCTAAAAGGTTATGAGCGAGAAGAAAAACTGATGCCACTTAGTTTATAGGAAAACATAACAAATACACCTAAACAGGAAATGCAGTAACCTGTTAAAACCCTGATACTTTAAATTTTAAAGCAACTCATGATTAGATATTTTTTTGTTGGTGTTGGAATCAGAATATGAAGTGCCATCTAAATCCAGGGATTATAAATTGGATGTCTTCATCTTCAACTTGCAAATTGTTTTTGGATCTCTTCTCCTATGTCGTATTTTGGCACACAATGTGCCTGGTTGATTTGCCAAATCAGATACTGGGCAGAGTAGCTAATTTCATAATCAGACCTGCATGGCTAGTGACATCATTAATGCTAATTATCTGTGGGCACAGAATGGCAGCACATGTGGGAAACAAAAAGAAAACCAAAATTGTAGCTCCAGAAATCCACCTGCAGAGATTAAGATATTCCTCTCCCATCATCCACCTCCTACCCCTTTTGTCCTGGTTGATCAAAATATTAGATCATGTACTACCCTATTGAAATAGGCATCTACCATGTTGACCAGGCTAAAAAAAAATGGTATTGCTCAAGTAAAAACCCAAAGACAATGCACTCCAGCCATGGAAATATCTCTTTCATGACACTTTTGCCCATGCAGCCTTATTTGAAGAAGCAAAATTCAGAGTCTCTTTTTGGGGAAATTCTTCTATGGCATGCCCCTAATTACCCTAAGATGATTTCCAATATCAGGCCATTAATCAAGTAGAGCTACATTTTCTTAGCAGACAACAATCAGAAGCACAAGTTTCAACATTATAAGTCAAAAACAGATGCCATAAGCCTGTGGGAAGGCCTTTGGGGGTCACTCGTTTGAGCCACAGTATTTACCTTGACACCTACTGGGGTTAATACTTTTCCCCACTAAGGCTCTGGAGAGCTCATTGTTACAGACAACCAAGAATAAGCCTCAATATTTTGAAAAGACCATACAGTGAATAGTATTTATTATAAGTACTTTTAAAGCAATTTAACAAGATAATTAAGTTACTCCCAATATGGTTTTCTCAAAATTTTAGAAACAATCTACTATGTAAGTGCTAATTAAGTTCAAGAAACCCTCTACTTTAGGGTATTTGGAGAAAGATCAATAATACAAATTGGTACATTTGGAGAAAGTATCCGTAACACAAAGTGTACATTACAGAGTATTTTTAAAGAGATGCAATGGGATTATTTTAGAAGATACATGGCTACTCAAACCAGTCTATAAAAATATGTTGCAAGAAAAGGGAAGTGGGGATTTGCTTTAATAAGCAAAGAAGGATGATTTGAAATTAGCACATCCTATGATATAAATGGACTTCTAAAATGCCTGAGTACACTTGCAAAAAAAATATCTTTTAAATGTTTTAGACATAGCCCTTTCAATTTTATTTCAACTATTTGCTCTATGAAGAAAAAAAAAATAAACAAGAAGTCCCTATCCAAATTACCTTGAGATCTCAAAGCAGCCCAAATTAATGAGATTTTACTGACAAAAGATACAGTGTGAGTTTATTGAGCTCACAGTCGTCTCAACGATAGTAACACAATGTATGAATACTAATGACTTGGCAAGAGTATGGAAAACTCACAGTAAATACAAAGTGCTTTGTGATTCATATTCTAACAAGCTCTTTAACCATCCCTTACACTCATAGGTCAGAATGCTGGTCTTTTGGCAGTGTCTACCAGATAAGAATAGCTGTATCTTTATTGATCACCTAGGATTTACAAAGCCTTATTCCAAGCCTCCCAAGGTGGCATGAAAGAAATGCAAGTCATGGTCCTTCCAATTAAAAAGCAAGAGCAAGAATAAACTACCAGGGGAACAGAATGTGCAGCTGCTTTATTAGGAATGGCCCTGAGGGATCTCTCCAAAAAAGTGTTTATTAATGTTAAAATGCAATTAGGCATGGCAATCCACATTTTTATTTTAAAGATTCAAAACTTGAGACTTGGATTTATTTTGCAAGATTTTATCTTAAAATGCATTTTCATATATTGTCTTCATTTCAATTCAACATAATAACTTTGACAGGAACATTGATTTATACAGATGGAAAACATATAAATGATCAGTGGCATTTGATGGAATGGAGCAAAGCAAATGTCTGCCACCAAACGGGAAAAGGAAAAGACAAGGAAGCTCCCATCTTGAGTCATATGGGGACCCCTTTTTGAGGCTAATATGCTCCTGATCAGAACATCCTAAATTACCCCCTGCTTGAACTCTCAAATATTGACCCTAAAATGGAAAAGTAGAACTAAGATATCAATGTCATGGTGCTTGTTTCTTTTAGAACACCATCACTGAATTGTTAACGACAATCGCGGGTGTTACTGGCCTGATCATCTCTCTGGCTTTAATCTTGATCATGACCTCTTCCACCGAATTCATCAGACAGGTCTCCTATGAGTTGTTCTGGTACACCCATCATGTGTTCATCATCTTCTTTATCAGTCTGGCTATCCATGGGGCTGGGTAAGTCCATATTGTGTTCAAAGTGTAAGATTTTATGTCTGTGAACCTCAAAATCATCTTAGAGAGCCCTTCGGATGGAGGAACACGACTGGCAGGAACTAAAGGACACATAGAAGGTATGGAAAAGAACATTCACTGGGGCAAACACCTTTTTTTAGTAACTGAAAATAAGCAACATAGATGGTGAAGTAATATCTTTATTTTTCTTGCTAAGTCTGTTGGGGAGTATTGACATGTTTATAAGATGCAGAAATTTTAATGAGTGCTGGAAAACAATAGATCTGTGTTTCATTCAGAACATATTTTCACAATCCAAATTACATGGGATTAGTCAGGATATATATTTTGGACACCTAGATGTCATTTCTGCCTAACCAAAACCACCCACTGGGGAACCCGGTGTGGGGGAGGGAACTGTGTGCCAGACGGCAGTGAGACCTAGGCTCTGCCACTAGTCATCAGCGTGGCCATGTGCAAGTCCTTCAAATTCTATGGACCTCAGTTTCCCCATCTGACTTCTAGGATTCCTTCTTGCCTCAACATCTCATACAATGCCATTCTGGTATTCAACACCTGCCTGACACTATTGATCTCTGCATCAGGAAACTAGAGTAGTGCGGCTCAAATACAATGTTTTCAGTTCTTTAAATAGTCTCAAAATGACTCTGGACCAACTAACCCATTGATGTCTATTCACTACTTTGTCCCACATTAACTATTTCATAAACCGATGCCTTTTTTTTCCATCTCACAATGTTAAGAACACATTCATGTGCATGATCCGTCTGATCCCAACAACAGTCCTGTCCAATGAAGAGGGTGACATCAGCCCTATTTCATAAGGAGGAAACATGTCCAGGGGGTTAAGTGATTCACTCCAGGTCCCAGGACAAATAAATGCCAGAGTCGAATATAGGGCACCCGTCTTCAGACAACCCAACCTTTTCTGATAATAAGCCCTGCAGAACAGCTCTTCACTGGCTCCCGGGAAACATTCCTCCACACCTGCAGGAATGTGCATCAGCACATCCCCTCTCTTGAACTTTTTTCTCCCTCCATTGCAGCTGCTGAGCCTGGAGGGGTCTCTGCTTCTGCCCTGACTCGGAAGAGCTCGGCCACAGAGACTGTGGGGCATGGCCAGGCACACAGAACAGGGTGACAGAGGGGCTCACTCAGGACCCTAGGGCAGCTCTGCGTGATAAGCCACTTCCATTCCTCCTCCCCACACTAATGGCCTCCCTCCAGCTCAGTTCTCTCCTTCCTGAAGGAGGTCATTTCTGCTGCTGCCACGGCTCCCCACCATCCACCAGCTCGTCAGATGCGCAGACATTGTAGAAGGAAGCATTGCTCCCCCGGGGCATTTTTACCCAAAAAAACTGCCGATTCCTCTGTTCATCCTTAGAATCCTAGTCAGTCAATGTTCCTATTTATGCTGCTGCCTGGCTAATGGCTTTCTGGTCTTTAAAAGATCAGCAGTTGGCTCTTCTGATGCTTGATCCCCCACCCTGACTCTCTATATTTCGGGGAGCAGGATGGATGGTCCCAAAGTACTCCACCCCAAAGACTGCCAGTCCTCCCTTTTTCTGTGGATTCTTCTCCTGATGCTGGGGCATTAACCCCTGTAGCACGTTTGAGAGACTCTTCATAATCCATATGGGTCTAGAGCTCCTCGTCTCAAAAATCATGCACACGTCCCCGGATCCTGCCTCCCTGCATTCACACAAGAGGATTTCAATGGGCCAGTGTTGCGTTGGAGATATATTTTTTTTAATATCCAAATAACATTTCATGAGATGAAATATTTTAGTCATTTTAACTTAGTTGAAAGGCTTATTTTGGGATAAGGGCTTCATTTAATCCTCTCAGCTTGAAGTATTCTACAGCTACTGTTTACAGCAAAAAGTAATTTGCAAATTCTATACAAAATGCCAAGTAAAGGAGGATTATTGGAATGTGTTAAAGCCCACTAATCTTTCTATTATGGGATAGCGTAGATGAAGACATAACTTTTTTTAATTTTTAAAAAGATACTGCATTTGTGAAATGTTCTGAGGTTTAGATAATATAGAGAATGTTACCTAGAGCTTGAGAATGATGGTGTTAAAATTTACAGAATCTTTTCCTCTGGCTCCTATTTATTATTCACCCTTCCCATGTCTGGCCATCAACATTTCATGGGAGATTCACAGATAGTTGTGCTCATCTAACGCAAAGGGATGCTTTGGATGCCTTCCACGACACAGATTGGGACAAGGGCCAAAATGTCAGTTCTCCAGGCTGAGGTCTGAGGTTCCCAGGGTCATTGCCCCTCCCTCCTCTAATGCCTGACGATGCAAAAGGGGACATGTTACTCCACAGACTACCCAGGACATGAGCCTGTGTGATGCTAAAGTTTCTCAGTCTCTGAGTAGCATGTTCCTCAAAAATAAGTCAATGGTTTTTATTCATAAACACCTAGGAAATGAGCAACTCCTGGATTACATTACCTCAATTCTTAAGCTCGGCAGCCCAGTGCACCAATGGGGAAATCGAGGAACTTACACCAGAGCAACTTGTCAAAGGTCAGTCAGAGCTGCATTTGTGGCAGATATAATATAGCAGAATTACAGGACTCTTGATCCAGTGCTCCATTCACGAAGACAGCCTTCCTTTTCACCCTCAGATTCATCATGGAGTCCTGAAGACATACTTCCCACTGACCTATTTTGACCCTATCAAACACTACTCCTGCTTGTGGTCACTGGGGGGAAAAAAATATCATTATTCAGGGCACTTCTTCTGACTCCTTCACTTGAAAACTTCTAGGTGCTCAAAAACAAACCAAAAAGGGTAGAAGTTAAATAAATCTGCAAAAGACCCAAATAGTACAAAGTTAGCCAATTAGCCCAAATCAGCAATCAGGACGAGATGTAACCTAATTAAATTCAACAGTCTACAAAAGGATGTGTTCAAACAATTTCCCTTCATTATGAATTCTCTAATATAGACACTTTCAATTTAACACAGGATACCGCAGAGGGGCACTTCTTTTCTGGGATCTTCAAAGTTACTTGAAGCTTCTTAAATTCCTATTTTTAAAGATGTTGAGAGAAATGAGTGACAGCCCGAGTTTCAAGACAGTTGAAGTGTTATTCCAGAGCCCACTGTAGAATATATGTCAGTGGTATCATCAGACTGCACAAAATCAATTTTAAATGTTTAGGTTTTGTTTTGTTTTGTTTTGTTTTGTTTTAATGGCAAGTCGGATCGTTCGAGGCCAAACTCCCGAGAGTCAACTGCGGCACAACGTCACCTTCTGTAGAGACCACTATGCTCAATGGCAGAAGGCGGCCCCGTGCCCCATGCCTCAATTTTCTGGCAAGGAGCCTTCGGTAAGAGCGAACCCAAGAGCTTTTAAAAAAAATAGCTGTCTCCATAGTTAAAAGAACTAGAGCTTTATATGCTTGAGAAAAAGAACAGCCCATGTCACCACTAGACAAAGCCAACTCTTTATTAAGTGTGCTAATGGAGAAATCTAGTTATGGATCATTTTAAAAGAGGTTTACTGCCAAAATTATTCTGTCCATTTTGAAATGTGCTCCTGCACTCACATTTAAATGTGGATGTCTGTTATGGCGGATCGCACAACATCACAAGCGCTAACAACCGTGTCTCTGGCTTGCCACCCTCAGCTCAGAAGCTCAACTCCCCGTCCCTCTGCAGAACTGCCCTCGCCATTCTGGGAATTAATAGCACCACTTCTCCAACGAACGTTAAGCAACAACCAAATGAGAAGCATGCCCTCCTTATTAAGCTTGCCTTCTTGCTTTCTGCAACTTTGGGGATCAAAAAAATTGGGGTATTAGATGCATTTACTTCCTGTTCTAATTAAGCTCCCATGACTAAAATAATGATGGTAGACAAAAGGAGACCAAATTCATTAGAGTAGACGATAATGTCCATAAGATCTCAAAAGTAAGATTTCCTGGGCATGCTGTCATCATTATAGTTTGTGGCATAGGTAAATAGAAATAATGACCCTATTTGGTCTCCTCGGGAATCTTCGTACGATGCAAACCATCGGGCAGCTGGGTGATGCATAAAAGCAAATCAGTAAAACCAGCAGATTAAAACTAGAAGGAAACAGTGCCCCCAAAATATGTGTCATTAAAAATGAGATAATAGTATGTAAATGGTGGGGGATTAGGAAATGAAGTCATCAACTTATGAAGACTCTAAGGATGGACTTTTTCTAAAATCCTCGAAAATACTAAATTAAGCACTGGATTTTAAAAGTGAAAACTGCTAGGGGGAATGTGTAAAACCGAACCAGAATAGATGTGCCCATTAGACTATGGTTCTTTTAATGGTCAGTATAGATTGTCTCTGTCTTAAACTCAACTATTGGTAGCCACGACCCAGCCTGCATATTAATGAGGAACATGAATGCCTCTCGAAAATCTTCAGCTACAGCATCTCCATTAAAAAAAAAAAAATCAATATTCTCCCACACCTCATGAATACAGACCATAGCTGGCTCAGCAGCAGATGCTGACATTAATTATTATTAAAAGGAGAGAACTTACCCATCTCTCTGTTAACTCTCCCCTGCTACACCTCCTTGCACACCCAAACTCATGTTGTCACTCTTTCTCATTATTTTTAATGGATCCTGATTCAAAGCATGTGTGGGTTGTGCAATTACTGCTTGGCTGAATGTACAATATTCTCTCTGATGTCTTGCAGACACTGAATCTAGAAGGTATCCCAAGGACAAGGAAGGGCTCTTGCGCTTCACTGCACCACATCTACCCATCTCTTCCTCTTTGCCTCTCCTAACTGCCTTTTCACAGTTCTTTCATCGATAGAACATTTGTCAATTCACCTTCAGTGGTGCACTACTGCCCATGTTAGGAGGGAGAATGCTTTTTGTACATCACCACAGAGACACTGAACTGATCAAGGGAACCAATTATACCCTCAGCCCCCTTCTGTCTCCAACTCATGGACACATACGAGGCTCCAGAGTATAGAGTTACTCATGGAACTTGGTCTCAAAAGAAGCCTGGTCTTCCTTAGCCAAAGAAGCACCTTCTTTTATTTAACTACAGCATCAACAAGTGACAATAATAATAGTAATTATAAGGCTAATGCTTTTTAAATTACTAGGGCATGATATCAATGGTAGAGGAGGAAGCTTTAACTGAGGTAGAGTTAGTATAGCAAACTTTTTCTTTTTTATGTGCTTGGAGTTGCACTAGACTCAGGATGCAGAGACATGGTTCCTTCCCCTGGAAATCTTATTGTCTAGAAAAAGAGCCCATTTATAAACACACACATAAAATAAAATCAGAGCCAGCATGTTCTTATTTTCTGGTAAGAATGAAAAACCAGGAGTGAAAGTGGAAGAAACAAGTTTCGTTATTGCAGCTTTAAATCAATGTAGCTTTATTTCCATCATAAAATATTCACTGTACCATGACTTTTTTGAGTATTTTTTGAGAAGAAAAACTAAAGCAAAGAAGCCATAGCGTATTTTAGCATTAAAGAAATTTAGATATTAAATAGCCCTGCCCTTTATGTAATAGATGGAGAACTTGTTTTAGTTTCTTCCCTGTGGTCACAAAAGGCATTCCCAGGAAAGCCACACCAAGAAACCAGAGTTCTTGTGGCCATGAAATTTCATCTCTCTTCTCTTCAACATTCATTCTGAAGCTCCAGCCTTCTCCCACCCCTCACTTTGTCCACTCTCTACTGCTCTCCTTGAGAACATACCCCTGACACTGTATTTATCTCCATAAATAAAACTAAAACATTTAAGAGCCTGGAGGAAAGCCAACCAATAATTTTCTCCAACACTCTCATTTTACAAAACGGAAAATTTGAACATAAAAGGCCCAAGATTTGCCACAAGGCATAGGTGGAGGGATGGTAACCCCGAGACCAGAAGCCCGGTCTTCTGAGACTCAGTTCAGGAGCCCCTCCTGCCCTGGGGCCTGGCCTCCTTCTGTCTTTACTCACACTTGTCTATCCCAGTTGTTGCTGAAGGATAACCTAATATTCACCTCTGGCCACTCCTGTCCTTCACTCCCTAACTTCCAGGGGCTCCGGGAGTATCACGGTATACCCAAACTGGGCTTTCTCCTCCTGGATCAATTTATATACTAGAGTAGAGATAGAGCCAAGGATTCATAGCTTACATTCTCCTTCCTGACTAACCGTATAAGGAAAAATAATCTGTTTCATTTTTATCAATATGGAAGAATCGGAGACCATGACTGACTTGACACCACCAAAATGAAGTGTGTGACGTCTAAAACTTTCTAAAATGGGCGTGGAAGATTATTTGTAAAAGTACATAGAGACTATGTTGAGTGTTTTTTGTTGTTGTTGTTGTTGTTGTTGTTGTTTTAAAGATTTTATTTATTTATTTGACAGAGAGATAGAACAGGTAGGCAGAGAGGCACGCAGAGGGAGAGGGAGAGGCAGGCTTCCCGCCGAGCAGGGAGCCCGATGCGGGGCTCGATCCCAGGACCCTGGGATCATGACCTGAGCCGAAGGCAGCCGCTTAACCGACTGAGCCACCCAGGAGCCCCAATGTTGAGTGTTTTTGCAAATATCTCTCTAAGCTCACATAGAAAGAATTGCATTCTTGCTATCCTTTCTGTAAATATCCAAACCAATTCTCAAAACACTCTGTGGTTCATTCAAGCATAAGAGACCAAAGGATTCGTTCCCTTGGTCCAACCCCATCCTTCATGTCTACCCCTTCCTATCTTCTCCCTTACTCTGCTCATCATACCGCCTCACCCACAGCACAGGTGGACAAAAGGCTTTGTTCTCTCTGCTATGCTGAACACGTTGCTGAACCCCACTGAGGCATAAAAGAATAAGTGGGTCAAATTGCTTTGTGTTGCCTGCATAAATCGAGCCTTTATCAGGCGAACAAGAGGCTCCCAGGGAAAAAGCAAGGAGTGTTGATGTAGGTGAGCAGAGATGCCATGCAAACAGACCCAGCAGTAAACAAAAGAGAAATACACAAGAAAGATAACAGAAGCAAAAATAACACTAAAGGGCTTGTGACCCATCAACAGAACAGACCAAACAAGATAATGGGCAAGAGTAAAGAGCAATAAAGATGGTGAGCCAGCCAGAAAGGTTTTAGTGAACGTGAGTTCAAAAGGTGAGACATCGTTCCTGCTCCTAAGCTAGTGTGCTAGCAGGAAGGTCGAGGTGCACTTAGAATCCCAAGCAGAGGATTTAGGGAAATTATGAAAGGCTTGAGTTCTAGTCCGAGCTCCCCCGGGATCAAGTTCTGTCTCCCTACACCACTCTACCAGTTCCCACAAAGTCAGGGATTTTTCTTCTTTAAATGAAGAATTAGATGAGATTTCAGAGAACCCTTAACATCCCAAAATTCAATGAATGACTGAGTCTCTAATGTTTTGTAAAACAAGGCTCAGTAGCAATGTCAACACGGGACAGAAAGAAGCACAATTCGGTGGTAAATGCACGGGGCAGGCGGTCAGACCCCTCTGGGCTCATGTTTTTCTGGTGCACCTCATTACTTTTGTGACCCGGACAATCTGCTTGATCTTGCTGAGCCTCAGTTTCTTCTTCTGTGAAACAAAGAAAATACCATACGCCTCGTGGCGTTGTTTGGTATCAGACCTAGTGTAAGTCTTCAAACATTTTTTTTTTTTAAGATTTTATTTATTTATTTGAGAGAGAGAGAATGAGAGACAGAGCATGAGAGGGAAGAGGGTCAGAGGGAGAAGCAGACTCCCTGCCGAGCAGGGAGCCTGATGCAGGACTCGATCCAGGGACTCCAGGATCATGACCTGAGCCGAAGGCAGTCGCTTAACCAACTGAGCCACCCAGGCGCCCCAAGTCTTCAAACATTTTAAGTGTATGTTTGTACACAGCAGTTGGAACAAGACTAGCCTGCTGGCAAACTGATCTTCAGTGATACTGATTATTCTCATGAAAGGTTAACATAGGAAGGGATTTATTAAGAATGGAAATATTCGCTGTCACAATTGTCCAGAAGATTGCGGAAGATTTTGTTCTGATTCTGTAAACCCACGTTTAAAGTTCTGAGACACTACCTTTATGTCTTATTCCTGATAACATTGGATATGCCTGTGTGTGTGAATGTGTGTGTGGGTGTGGGTGTGGGTGTGCAGGTGTGGGTGCTTCTTCAGGCAGACCCCCAAGTTATGACGCATTGGTGGCCCAAAAAATTACTGTTCACGATGTTTTTATTTCATTCTCCATGTCCTATTTTGGCTCAAGAATGTAACTCTGTAAGCCCTTGACTTTGGCTGAGTTGGGAGCATTTATGACCCTATCCTATGTAACGTAAACATCAATCTGCTTTCCTATTTCTTTACAAATTCAATTATTTCTAATTACATAAAGGCATCATTGATCAAGTAAGCATAAAAACTAATACAGAAGAGTTTAAACTCTGAAATAAGCTTGTAGACTTCAAGGAATAATTGAATGTTATAGTACTTAATACAAGGAGATATCTTTATTGTTGATAACTGGCCCAAAGTTAAAGGAAAATGTCTGAATCCCATCATGTTGTGTATTGATCTCGTTCAAATTGAAAATATTTGGATTCTATTTTCATTTCCTTTTCCTCTCTCTCTCTCTCTCTCTCTCTGCTGCTCTCTACAGGCTTGGAAATGGGTTTTAGGCCCTGTGGTCTTATATGCGTGTGAAAGAATAATTAGGTTTTGGCAGTTTCAACAAGAAGTTGTCATTACCAAGGTATGCGTGTAGCTTTATGTGTGAATAAAAGCCTGAGTGTAGATGAAAATTTTTTATTAGCCCAAGCTTTTAATTTGCCATTTTTATTGCAGAACGGTCTGTAATTTAGAGGCCCATCTTCTGTTCTAATAATTGCTTATATCCCGCGTATCTTTTAGTGTGACTAATTTTACTGAAGACGGGGATCAGGGCTCCAGACCGGTACACGGAATTCTGATAAAGGTTACGGTGCAGCCCAGGAACCATCCGTTTTGCTCTTTATTTCAGTTTTTCACTGGGGGGTTGGGAAGGATGGGCAAGGGGACTGACTCAGCTTTGGTTGGTTTACGTTGGTTATGGTAACTTCTAATATAATCACTCCGTTCAACACATAAAGATGGCGATTTTGCAAACACACAAATAATAGACATCTTCAAGGCCACACGCTCCCCTCGGAGCTACTGAGCAGAGGACAGGGAATGGTCACCCTCAGGTTCAGAGTGAGAGGGAGAGTGAGAGGGGAGGGACCACGCGAAGCCCCACCTAGTGAGTGAGGGGCCCAGGGAGTGTTTTCCAACCTTGCACCCCTCCTCACAGCTCTCCAATTTACCAAATGCTGGAGGAAGATGGAAAACATGTCTAGGAGACTGAAAAGTACCAAAGACCCGGCCCCCGGTGTTTTAAAGGTCCAAGAAGAAATGCTCTGCTAACCAAACTTATATTGCTAATACAATATTAACAGAATCCCCTTTCTCCTTAACTGTCTTCATGAAAGCAGATGCATAGAAATTGCTTCATATTTCTGTTTTAAGCTGTTTCCATGTTGCTGCTTTTAAGTTAAGCACCAAAGGATATCAGGCTACGTCAAAAGCCAGACAGTAAAACTTCTGGAAATCCACTAGAGCCGTTACTAGGGAGACAGTTTAACAGCAGAATCAGAACAAATATCAGTAGGGAGATGGGAAACAGAACTAATGATTAAAATGCGCTGAGATCCTCTTCCAAATGGAAAAATACTGTCACAGGATCTAGACATTTGCTTTCGCTCCCTTTCACCTCCTGCCACAAAAGAAGGCACGGGAGCCTAGAGAGATTTTTTTTTTTTTTCCAGGAAACAAGATGGAAATCAAAGAAGGGAAATCAGTTCTTTCCTTCCGATAAGCAGCACTTGGCAAGGCTCTTAAAAAAGCGAGGAGAGTCTTTGCCTGCTACTTCCATACACCTCAACTCAGAGCCTGAGCAGGACCATGGATGAGACCTGACTAAAAAAAAAAAAACAAAGCGAAACATGTCACAGTGAATTTGAGGATTGTTTTCCACTTAGAATGAAAAAATAATAGGGCCCAATCAACCAGGGATTGAGAAAAGATACAGGTCACTGAAAATGGTAACAGACAGGACCTACATTTTAAAACCATGGAGATGGTTCGGTGGGTATTTTAATAACCCTAAGCATCATTAAGTGCAGTGTCTCATATGTTGGCTCCTATCCTCTTGATCCTGGTTAACTGCGCTAGCGAGAGCTTGGCCGTCGGGGGCATAAAGTCACGTGTCAGACACCACGAGGTGCAGCTACCCAAATTTCAGATGGCACTCTGAAGGAGGTAAGCTTCACGCTTGCTGGAGTTGCCAAGCCAGATATAAAAGGGATGGCAAAGATCCTTGGAAGGTAACAGCAAATGGCAGATGGAAAGGACCCCTCAAAAAAGCCGGTTCTAGAATGTAAAATCCTCTGGTGGACAAAAGTCATTGTCTTCTCCCTTCACCTGAGGAAAAAAGGCAAACGACTCTCTTGCTCTGATTTAGGTGGTGAGCCACCCGTCTGGAGTTCTAGAACTTCACATGAAAAAGCGGAACTTTAAAATGGCCCCAGGGCAATACGTCCTGATCCAGTGCCCCTCCGTATCCCGGCTGGAGTGGCACCCCTTCACCCTCACCTCCGCTCCTCAGGAGAACTTCTTCAGTGTCCACATCCGGGCGGCAGGAGACTGGACAGAAGCTTTATGTAAGGCCTTCGGGGCAGAGGGACCAGCCCCACAGGAGCTCTGGAGCCTGCCAAGGTTGGAGCCCATTTCATTTTTACCTATAACTTAGAAGAGTATAACAAATAAGTCATTTTCGTGCATCAGCAGGCTTCCCATTTATTCTAGATGGCAAGTTTTAATCCATTTTTTAAATTTGAGCACCTATATGGAGTCTAATTTAGTGGATTTCCAGTAGAAGCAAGTACATTTCTAAAAAAAAAAAAAACACAAATGTGCAACAAAGCCAAGCAGTGATCCAGGAAGAAGGAGCATTGTGCTTTCTCAGCTCCAAAACAACACTTGACTAATTACACGCAGCCCGCAATGAGTAAGACAGCCCTGTGAGCTTTTTGCTTTTGCAGGCTGAGGTCTTTGTATTTGTTATTTTGGTCTTCCTAAGGAGGATGCTTTACAGTCAGAGTGAGGCTGGCAGGCCCCGTCCCCTGGAGAAAGAGCTAAACAATTGCAGATTGAAACTCATAGAGTGACAAAGTGATCGAATGGTCCAGAAAGTTGTGCCATTCAATCTGTTGGTGCCACCTGTGTGCATGCAACAAGTACTCGTAACCTCCTCTAGGTGCCAGAAATAGAGAGATGACAAAACGCTGCCTCCTCTCTCTAGAACTTCGAGAGGCCGAATGCAATCAGCATCAACCTGCACACAGACAATTTAATTTTGCTGCAAGGTCAATGTGCAGAGGGTCGGTCTGGGAAGGGTGGAAAAGCACAAATGACATCCATATTCATTTCTTAGGGTTGTGGTAACAAAGGAACACAAACTGGGTGGCCGGCAACAACAGAAATGTATTCTCTCCCAGTTCTGGAGACCCCGGGGCTGAATTTAAAGGACAGCAGGGCCGAGCTCCATCTGAAACCTTTCAGGGAGACTCTTGCCCTGCCTCCCCCTCCGCTCTGGGGGGTTTGCCAGCAATCCGTGGCATTCCTTGGCTTGCACCTGCAGCAGTGCCCTCTGTCATCCCATGATATTCTCCCCTCTCGTGTCTGTGTCTCTGTGGCCTCTTCTTATAAATCCAAGTCATGTTGGATTCAGGGCCTGCCCGCCTCCAGTAGGACTGCATCTTAACTTGATTAATTACACCTCCAACAACCCTATTTCCTAAGAAGGCCACATTCTAAGGTATCGGGCTTAGGACTTCAACCTAGAAATCTGGGAGACACAATTCAAAGACAACATCCTATTCAGACAAGCATGGGCCCCAGTGTCAATGAGCGCTCCTTAGCTCCCTTTGGCAGTGATCCCCACTCTTCCAGCAGGATGACCCAAGAGGCAGACCAAACCCATGTTTAAGCCCCCAGGAAAATGGGCACACACGAAAAGGGTTGAGAAAAACATTTTGAAAGAATTTGACCTTTCAAAAGAAGCATCAAGAGATTCCTTCTCCTGCCGTCCTTGGAGGGTGTCAGAAACTAGCAAGCAGTGGCCACTGACAGAAGAAATTAGGGAGTGAACACGGTCAGGATACGCTTGGCATGGAACCTCCTGGGGGCGGGGCATTGCCTGTCCTCCCATCTATGCCCGGTGCCTGGAGCAGTGTCCGACATGTATTGCATACAGAGAAAATATTTAATGGAAAAATTAATAAATACCAGACCCAGTACGGATGCTTTAGCTCATTTACTTTAACAAATATATACAGGTGGCAAACTAGGCACTAGAATAAATGTAAGGCACAGAATCTAATCAGCTTAGTGTCCCTCTTTCCTCCCTCCCATAGGACACTGAACTGTGACCATATAGCTCTGGGCTTGCTTGTGTCCAGTGGCTAGGAAGAGTCACATGCCTTCATTTCAAACATTGGAACTGAAGAGTGGTAATGATAACAAACCAAGTGTAAGCATCATCCTGTCAGACCACAGCCCAAGTCAGATGATTCCTCCTCCATTTAAGACCTTCTCTTTTTAATCATGGAAAGGAAACAGTGTAATAGAATTCTAAGATTCAGAATGCGGTGCAAATGCTTAAAATCAGAAATAAAATTAGACACACACACACATACACACACACACGTCCCTGCCCTCCTTTTGGCATTGCCAAGATCAATACTTCCAACCTGTTGTCAGCCTGGTCTCTACTCTTAGTGCATACAGTTCTCCGGTCTATGAACCAAACTTGCCTTTCACAAACCAGCTAGCATTTCAGCCAATAACCCAATGAGAACTTGGAACATGTTTCTCAGGGGTCAATATGCTTTCTATCTGTGGGATGCCTTGTCAGCTCATGGCCTGACACCATGTGCCCTCTCCCCCACCCCCAGGCCTCCCTGGGCTCCCCTGCCCCACCTCCTGCTCCCTCCTTGAACTCAGCCATTCTTCCAGACTTCTTGGCTTTCTCCCACACCGAGCACCTTTACCACTGTTGTTCCTCCTCCACCTGGAACATTCTTCCCCAGATTTCTGCTAGGCTGCTCCTTCACCTCCCCCAACTGACTCTCAGTAATCGCCTTGTCCCAAGCCCTACTTTATTCTTTTGCATAGTACTTATCCCCACCTGACATACTAAATCTCTGTTCGTTTATCTGTTTGCTATATATCTTCCCACACTAGAATGGAAGTTCCATAAGAAAAGGGACATTATCCATGTGGTTCACTTTGTTATCTTGTCTTTGGTGCCTAGAATAGGCCCTAACTCTTAGTTGGTACTCAATAAATATTTATCGAATGAATAAAAATGAGTTGTTGGAAGCAGAGCAGTTTCCCTTCATTTGTTAAGTTCGTTTGACCTCTGCTTCTATACATGTGTAGGCATATGGATTAACAGTAGAACCAAAAAAACCCTACAATTTCTTCAACTCTTCAATATATTAAGAATCAGAATTTTATTGGACTTCCTTGGATGATTTTTATCTCTTAGGGTTGTTTCGATTTTGAATTGAATCAAACACATGGCAGAGAGCACTATAATTTTTCACTGTTTTGAACCCAGAAAGGATTTAAACCAGCCCCAGGAAAAAGGAGCATCTGGGTGGCTCAGTCAGCGAAGCATCTGACTCTTGATTTCAGCTCAGGTCATAATCTCAGGTTCGTGGGATCAAGCCCTGTGTGGGGCTCCACACTCCATGGAGTGTCTGCTTGAGGATTCTCTCCCGCCCTTTCCCTCTGCCTCTCCCCGCCTCAAATAAATAAATAAATCTAAAAATTTTTTTAAATAAAAAAATAAAAGATTTTGCCTTCTGAGATAAAATGGAGGAATTTCTCAGAGTTGATGCTAAAGTTTTCAGTGATTTAACCTACTGCCCAGAGCCAAGGACACCAACATCCAACAGCCTGGGTTCAAAGCCCAGTTTTGGATGTGATCTTAGAGAATGTATGTAACTGTGTGCCTCAGTTTCCTTATCTGTAAAATAAAGATGATAATAGTATCTAGGACTTTGTTTAAGAATAAATGTCCTTATAAAGCCCTTCACATATTGCATAGTAAGAAAAGGTTAGTTATTATTATGAGCAAACTAAGAAAGGTCAAGTACTGCAGAGACGTCCATGAAAGTGATGATCAACAGGGAGAACATGTAGATGAAGCAAAGGCAGTGGGCTCAGAGAGTCGAGGTTGGAGGTCGATGAGGTGGGTGGGTGTGCTCCCGACTGAAAGCAACAAGGAACCACACGGTGTAGATGCTGGAAAAGCTGCATCATTAAACTCTGTGTCCGAATGAAAGAGGAAGTAGCTGAGTGAACTAGATAAACAAGAATTTGTGCAAAGGAAGCCAATTCAGGATTGTGAGGTCTTGAGAAATGGAGACATTTTTGTCCAAAAAAGAACAATCAGGGTGTCATGATAGCCACGATCAACCACTTAAAGGGCTGAGACAAGAAAGGGAAGAGACCTGGTATGTGTTTCTCAGGAAGGCGAGCGGCGTGAGTTGTCAGAAGACAGATTTCAGTGAGACATGAGAAAAACTATCTCCTGCTTTGAACTGCCCCTACACGGAACAAGGTGCCCTGCAATTTAACATCAGAATGGGATCAACTCTCAGGATTGTGGAAGGAAGGATTACTATATTAGCAGGGAAGTTGGACTAAATATTTTCTCCTGCCTTTTCCAGCTTAGATTCTCAATTTTAATTATGTGGAAATGTGTTTATTATGTATTTCTGTGGATTATACGACACAATTCTTCTTTGGGTTTCATTGTTATCTTTTCAAATCAGTGTCAAATAAATCCCAAATACAACTAATTATAAAAACAATTAACAATAAGACATTTTAATCCTTGGACAGTTTCATTTTTTCTCTCTCGATTCCCCTTATCTAATTATTTATAAACTAATCTACAGTGGGCTGAGATACTAACCCTTTCTGGTTAATGACCTTTTATTTTTATTCTTCCATTTCCACATATCAATATATAATAAAGCCTTATTAATTAAGATTAACTTGAGGAGAGTTAATTTGAATTATTAGGAGGTCTGGAATATGGAATATTTAAAAATAAAACCCAATTGAACTTTCATGAACACATAGGAAGCCCAAATGGGCCAACCTCGGGTGCCTTCAACAGACACCCCTTAGGGAATGGTTATGAATAACTTAGAAGCCTTTTAATTAGCATATCTTTGTTCATATGTAAATGTGTGCTTTTGGAATAGTTGAGGTTATTTAATACATTCTGCTGACTGAAATAGTTTAAATATTCCCTTTACAATTTATTCAATGAATTGTTATTGAACAGCTCCATGCCAGAGAGCATGCACAGCCCTGGGATGCTGAGGGGAGCAAAGACAGACCTGGCTCCTCCCTCCAGAGAGCTTGTGGTCCAGTGATCAAGATAGATGCAAATCAAATCATGCACACACACCCAAAAAACTGTAAAATTACAAATGTGATGAGGACTCCAGAGGATGGGTACATGGGGCTATAAATTATATAAGGGGATTTAGCCTAGTCTAAAGGGTACATGAAGCTTCCCCAGGGAAATGATGATTCAGATAAGACCTAATGAAAGGATAACTAATAACCAAGTCGGGAGAGTGGGGAGGAACCGGGACAGAGTATTTCTGGTTACTTGGATTTTCACATGCAAAGGTCCTGGGGCAAAAGGGGGGTGGGGTTACTCTGTATTTTAGGAAATGAAAGAAAAGCCAGTGTGGAGAACTGTTGTTGAGAAAGGGAGTAGAATCCAGGGGCTGGTCTATTCCGGACCATGTTAAAGACAATTGTATTTATTCAATAAATATGCTTCATCCTTTCAAAGAAAAATTTGCTAAGCAAAGACATCAGTGCCATTTCAGACAAAAACCCAGATTTTGAGTTCACATCCTCTGAAATAACAAGCTTTAGAAATTCCACATAACTGACAAATTATCTCAAAATCATATTTATTCCAAATGAATGGCTTCTAGACTAAAATTATATGGATATACTAAGATGTGGGACTGAATAAGTAAAAACAGGAGAAGCACGTTAGCAAGAGTTAAGAGATAAGACTTCTAAACCACCTTCTGCTTCTGCTTTATTCTTCTGATGGCAGCTGCAGAAAAGAAAAAAGAGAAGGGAAGGGAAGGAAAAAAAGGAAAGGAAAGGAAAGGAAGAGGAAGAGGAAGAGGAAGAGGAAGGGAAAGGGAGAGGGAAAGAAAAAAAGAAAAAGAAAAAGCCTCTTCTGCGAGGCTTCATGATGCCTGGAGCCAAAACAAGCATCTAAGAATTGTAAGAGCTTGCCATGTGGAAGAGGTGTGAGCTCGAGCCAGAGAAGCAAGGCTTTGTCCTCCCGTGAATGGCACCTGGACTGGCCTGTCTGGTCATCCCCCACCCCTAGGAGACAGGCCCCCATTTCCTCCTGCTAAGTCCAGGCTCTCCTAACATGGCATCCTCAAGCACAGAGCCAACCCCCTGTGCACAGTTGCGAACACATCCTATGAAAAGCATCGGTTGAGGATGGCTTTGTTTTCCAAAGCAGAGCGTTCTGAATGTCACAGGGCTGCACTTCGTGATTGCAGGCTGGCGGTGGACGGGCCGTTCGGAACCGCACTGACGGACGTATTTCACTATCCAGTGAGCGTGTGCATCGCTGCGGGAATAGGGGTCACTCCCTTCGCCTCTCTTCTGAAATCTATATGGTACAAGTGTGAGTCACAAACCCAGCTGAAGCTGAGCAAGGTATGGAAAAAATCATCAGTTCACACTCCCATGGATTAAAAGGTTCAACATCCTTCTATCTATCATCTGCCAATTCTTGGGGAGGATTTTAATTAACTATGAGGGATAAACTCAGGGATCCTTAACTATACTTATGTTCTTAAAAATCTCCATTCGGTATTACATTTATGAGAAGGGTTATGTCTAATCTTGTTAAAGATGACAAGACGTAAATTTTATTGCTTCATTGCCATTACAGGGCATGTAATTGCTCATGTCGGTAAAATAGGGACAGGCTGCAAACGGCTTTGTGACTGGGCTGCTGTTAGTGACATTAACAGGCGGCCTTTTCTTAGTCTCTTTAGCCTGATACTATGGCTGCAAGTATGTGATTCAGCATCTTCCTCTCGTGGACTCGGGGTCTTAACGAGAAGCAAAAATGCCACAGTTGGGATTCATTGGCCTGCTTGCTTGGTGTTGCCCAGCTCCGAATCTCTTTGGTCATTTCTTGAATGTTCTCTGACAAGACACCTCCATAGCTGCCTTCCTTCCTTTGTCCTACCCAAAGACGGTCCATACTTTAACCCTCTGAGGAGCCGCAGGAGAAAGGGAGCCATGTTAACACCGAGTGGTGTCCGTTCAGGAGGACTCAGGATGTCAGGCAAGCCTGGTTCTGGGCCTGATTCTGCCACTTCCCTGGTTCACACTTTGGCTCCAGTTTCCTCCTCTAGCAAAGGAATTTGCTTGATTAGATTAGCATGTCTATCTAACATGAGTTAGGTATGAACATTAGTCATGTGCTATGGTCCACTAAAGAGAATTCAGTGGTCAAAAGAACTTAAGCTACTACAAATCCCAATCTAGAAGATTCACATCATCTATTAGCCTATTAAATAAGTGCTGTAGAAAAGAACCTCTTTCAGTTGTGTTTCACCCATCCTTCCCAAGCTTAGTTAGCCATGGAAACTTTCTCCACCTAACATTTATTAAGGAATAGTATTCTCTGAAGCCCTGGGGGCAATACCAGAAGATCTCTAAAGTTGGGGCTTTTCCAACTAAGAAATAAGAAAAATCAGCTATCATTTCATGAGTTTCCAAGTGATAGGTGCTTGACATACATTTTCTCATTTGGTTGTTCTAATTCCCAACAACCTTATACAGTAGATAATAGCAAGCCTGTTTTTCACATTAAAAAAAAAAAAAAAAAAAAACCTGAAGCTTAGAGAAACCAAAGTGACTGCCCTAAAAATACATGGGTAATAAAAGGCAGAATGAGGATTCAAACTTAGATCCATCTGGCTCTTTCCATGACATAACCAACATATGGTAGATATGACTGCCACCATTGTATTGTAGGCAGACTGAGGGATCCTGGGCCAGAGAATCCGCCTCAGCCTGATTTCCACCCTCACTAGAAGCATCGTCTTGAGTGACTCAGGTCAACTCTTTGAGCTGGGTTTCCTGATCTGCACAATGGAGAAATAAGAGTCCATATCCTACAGGGAGTTTTAACACCAAATAGGACAAATCAATAATGTGATGTGTAAATAATGTAATGTAGATTTGTATAAAATGATATAAAAGTTCATTATAGCTGCCAAAGATGTAGATAGATTACTAGTACTACTGTTACTAATAGCTTAGATTCATCAAGCCTTGACTACCTAGCAGGCAGGAAGTTAGCCATTTTATACATACAGTCTCACATCATCTTTTTAAGGAACTCACCGTTTTTATTCCCATGTACAGATGAGAAAACTGAAGCTGATCACAAAGCTCATAGGAATGATAGCGTCATATTATCAAATTATCATAATTGTTCTTTCGGATAAGTAACATCCTCAGTTTACTACTGAGGAACCCAAAGCACAGAGAGCTAATAAATAGTAGAACGAGAGTTCAAAACTAGACTTTTTGAATGCAGACTCATCTTTCCTCCATACCACAATAAGTTCAACAAAGTGTCTTAGTCCGTTTGGGCTGCTATACCATGATATCATAGACTTGGGTCACTTGTTAACAGCAAAAACAGATTTCTCACAGTTCCAATACTGGGAAGTCCAAGATCAACAGACTCGCTGACTTGGTGTCTGATGAGAGTCTGCTTCCTGGTTGATGGGCGACCATCTTCTAGCTCTAACTTCCCATAGCAGGGTGGTGAGGTAGCTCTTGGTAGTGTTTTGAGTTTTTGTTTGTTTGTTTGTTTTGGTCAGAAAGGGTCAAATTTGTTGACTTGCAGTTTGCAACTCAATGAGGAAAAAGTAGATACAGAGGTCTAGAAGTCTGGAGTCTTTTTTTATAAGGGCACAAATCCCATGTGTGAGGGTTCCTCCTGTATGAACAAATCACCTCCCAAACACCCCGTTTCTGAATATTATCGCATCAGGGATTAGGTTTCAAAATATGAATTTTGGGGGACACAGACATTCAGTCTATGGTACAAAACAAGCAACACACTCTTTTATTTATTCGGACCCCCCCCGACCCAGCAATGCTTTGTTATGATTTATGATGATTTCTCAATCCCTCTAAGCTTTTTCTTTCCTCTCACTGTCTACCACGTAAAACCCATCCACAGAGGCAGCTTCTTGCTTCATGGTTTTCACAACACTAAAGGTCACATTATACTTCACACGTGATGGATTGCATGTCTCGCTTTCATTCACTTATTCACTCCATGAATATCTATTGAGCACCTACTATGTGCCAGGCCCTTTGACACTGATATGACAAGCCTCTCACTCTCCTCACACCAGACTTATAACACCTCACCCTTCTTTCAATAATCTGTTATCCATGTGCTTTCATGTCATGTTCACAAAGGATCTCATTTCTCCTAAAAGATTCTGAGCTCCTTGCATGAGGCTTCTTTGGGTATCTTTATAAGATACACACACACACACACACACACACGCATGCACGTACACACTACAATTTTTTAATAAATCAATAAGTGTGCCAAAATGAACAAATGACTTCTATGTAATTTTTTATAAAATTCTAGATTACTAAGATTAATTCATTTTTTATTTAACCAAGAAGACTATTTGTTCAGTAGTTTTATAACTCAAAGAATATATTCCAATTATTTTACTACAAATAGGAAAAATTCTTGTAAGAACCCACAAAATCTTAAAAGTCCATATAGGAATCTGCAAAATCCTCATACCACCTCCTCCCTCACTATTTCATTGTTATTTCTGGGCTCTGTTTATGGGGTTTCTCAAGGCTGTTTCAGTGGGAGGGTTAAGCAATTACCACAAAACTATAGAACAGGGACATTGATCTCTATCCCCCAAAAAAAGAAACCAAAGAATTAGAAATTTTAAAAAAATGTTTTTATAACTTACAGAAATTGGTGGCAATATTGGGGCAATATTCCACTGAAAATAAAGGTCAGGATAATGGCATATGGGAGAAAAAAAGCTAAAAGCATAGAATCACAAAATAATTTGAGAGGTCTTAACCTCCCAGCTTTGCATATGACCATGAAAGTCAGCATCTGTACTGAGACTGGGAAGTGGTTTGTCCAAAGTCATCTAGTTGGTTAGCTACTGAGTCAGGATGGGAGCGGGCATTTCTAATTTCTGCCTTCAAGACTCTGCAAAAAGTGAGATTTCATGCTATTGAAAGTTTACGCTGAAAATTCCACTTAAGACCCACCTGGTTAGAGTGTGCATGCGGGAGAAAAAGTTTAAGAAGTTTTTCTGTTTTAAAGCCACTTTGTGTGTGTTTTGACTACAGCTATCATTAGGCTTAGGTAACTAATATTTGTCAGGGCCGCCTACATGTGTTTGAGATATAAATACTCTTTCCACGAAACTGTCAGCATCTATATAATTTTTAAAGTGCAGGAGAGCACAGCAGTACATATTTATCCAACAACATCCTAACGATTATAGACCTGGGCTATAGTTTCCAGATAGTTCTCTTCTGTAACAAGCAAAAGGGAAAATGCAGCATAGGGGCTCAGAGCTGAAAACTTAAATCTAAAGGGTTAACTGCAGTTAGGTGGGATTTTCTTTCTGTATACAAGACCAGTTGACATAAAGGCATACATTTTTACATACAAGCCTGATGTTGCAAGTCTACAATAAAAAAAAAAAAAAACTGCAAAGTTTTCTTGGTTGTTACCCTTGCAAACTATCTCTCTTTACCCTTCTCCTCTGCCACGTTATTCTAGAACACTTCTAAGTAAAATGCAGGAGAATAGCCAATAGGATGCCTGCTGCTTGTCTGGGATCATGTGTAGCACTTTCTATTTGAAGCTGGTGTTTTAAAATTTCTTTCTAACGATCTTTTATTTTTAAAGATGGTAGGGAGGAGGGGGAGAAGTGGTTAGGAGGAAATTTCCCAAGAAGGCAAAGTAAAAATAAATGGAATGATGGCTTGGGAGTGGGTGGGGGGAGGGGAAAGCTGTAAGATGTGAAAGGGGTATTTTCAACACAGGAGTAAGAGCCAAACTTCACTTAGTTGGAGGCAGATGAGCACACACCGCTCCTTCAGGATGAGGGAAGGGGGTGTGAGTGGTTGAGGAGTGTCTGTGATGCAATTCAAAGGACCTGAGCACTGGGGGTGCAAATGCCCCATCGCAATGAACGTCCTCTAACGCCTGCCTAACGGGATGATTAATTCCACATCACACTCAATTTGTGAAAAGAGCTCTTGAAAAAACTTTTGCACAAGCAAACTGTCAAAATGATGAATGAAATAGGTGTGTGCAAATGGGGAGGGGAGATGGCAGGCATAAATGTATTGGCTTATACATTTTCGTTCCCCTAATGTCCCAGCCGTGTAGACAGGGCAGAGAGAACCGCCAACTGGAAGATTTGGTTCCTTTTCCGAACTGCATATGTAATCCGCAGACTGTAATAAGATAGATTATAGAAAAAAAGAAATAATCTCATTTCTTCATAAATTGTCTTCCTTCATCACCCCAATAATACATAACCATGATAATGGGTATTTTATAGTGTGTCCCATGCAAGATGGCCTTGGGTCCTTAACCTAATATAATAAACAGATAATTCAAATAAAAAGACAGCTCAGGCCAGTGGGAACAGGGCAAAGAGGCCAAGAAAGGCAAAAATCCATACTCTACTTAAATATATTAATAAAACAAAGGAGGGCCTGCTCTCTTTTCTAATGAATGAAAAATGCACTTAATTTAATCTGTTTAGTTTGAGAAATTATTTGCTTTCCCTTTCCCTCACACTGGAGCTCTGGCTACTTCTGGAATTGATCATCTCTGCTAAACACTGACGGTGTTGTAATAAATTGAACTGGGGCACACAAGGCCACATGTGCCCTCCAGAAGACAACTGCGCCCCCCCATCTTTCACTAGACAGCCTCAAAAGACTTCAGTCCCCCAGCAGGCATCACCATTGCCCTGTGGGGAGGTGACCAGTATTAATAGTTTTAATATTTTGGTTTATTAACCACACAAGCCATACAAGAGTATAATGTCCTTGTAAAAAGATTCAAATAAAATACTCAGTCAAGGGCACCTGGGTGGCTCAGATGGTTAAGCGTCTGCCTTCGGCTCAGGTCATGATCTCAGGGTCCTGGGATCGAGTCCCGCATCAGGCTCCCTGCTCCTCGGGAGCCTGCTTCTCCCTCTGCCTCTCTCTCTCTCTCTGTCTGTCATGAATAAATAAATAAAATCTTTTAAAAAAAAAATACTCAGTCAAAAGGTGTCCCTTCATCAGCCTTCCTCCCCAAACTAACCACCGCCATCACTCTGCTCTCTAGGGGTTCACCATTAAACAGTGGAGCGTGTATCATTCCATTCCTTCTCCATGCATTTGCACCCATACGCATATACAGGGTGCTATTTTATTTATACATAAATAGAGATGTGGGTAGGGGGAGAGAGAGAGAAAGATGCACTTTGTTTTGTTTTCGTTGCCTTTTATAATATGGCTTAGCGCATCTTCCGTGTCAATACCTACTGATTCACTTCATTTGATTGAGTGTCTTCAGAGTATTCCGAAGCATGGATATCCCCCACTTGATGTAATGATTTCATTATTAATGAACATTTTGGTTGCCCAAGAAGTCTTATTAACTATACTTAGAACGAACTGAGGCACCAGCGAGGTCAGTCCTCCCTCATCGGGCAAAACAGTAGTACAGCCATGAAATAATTAACTTTAAAGATCTTTTAAAGAAAAAGTCTTAGAGACTAACAATAATTGACAAAGAAAAATTGTTTTATAATTACATTTCCTTAAAACGGGACATGGAAGCCCCATTAAGGAAGTTTCTCAATAAGAAGGCATAATTGCTCCAAAATTTGTTTGCTATTATAATCATCCAGGAAGACCTTTGCAACAACAACAAAATAAAACACCGGGACGATAATAGCTGCCATTTATTGAGGATAATAAACATCTATTTTTGTTTTCTAATCAGTCACAGTCTTTATCTTTTTAGAGAGAAAAATTCTTTTTTTGGAAAACGGTCACAATTCCCTCAGGGGAAAGTCCCCATCACCCTACTTGTTTGGAGTTTCTGTCAGTTCTGGGTTATTTTGTACAGCATGGATATCTTAGCACACAGCATATAGTTCAGGCTGCTATAACAGAAATACTATAGACTGGGTGGCTTACACAACAGACATTTGTTTTTCACAGTTCTTGAGGCTGGAAGTCTGAGATCAGGGAGCCAGCATGGTTGGGTTTCGATGAGGCCTCTCTTTCTGGCTTACAGATGGCCACCTTCTTACTATGTCCTCATGTGACAGAGATAGAGAGAGCTCTGGTCTCTTTCTCTTCTCAGAAGGACACTAATCCCATCATTGGAGGCCCCATTCTCATGACCTCTTCTAAATCCAACCACCTCTCAAAGGCCCACCTCCCAATACCAACCATCACATTGGTTTTCAACATACAAATTTGGAGACAACACAAACATTCAGTTCATAACAGTGGGGAACAGAGGGCACTGTCCAGGAGGCAAGGTCACAGTGCAACTCCACTGTCCTTCTCCTAGGTGGAGGCATTGGTCAAGGTCAAGGTCAATGTTGGCACCCCATAAAATGCCTCCTGTGGGTTTAGCACACACAGAGCGTGGAGTGCGCTTTGCTGGTGAAGGGATTCCTCTGTCAGGACCACACCCTTACAACCAATGCTGAGGTTCCCAGACCGGTGCTGGGGATAAAGCTGGGCTTCACCTCTTCTCAGTGATCACCACCTCTATAATTCACAAGTGCCCAGTGGGAACACAGACCCCCACGTAAGGCAAACGATTCCCCTTGCTGACTCTAATATAAACATGTGGTATTCATTCTGTAAGCTCCTCCACACGACAGCAAGGAGAGCAGCAATCACAACTAAGAGCTCTGAGAACTTACTGCCTTTGTCAGACATTATGCCAAATGCTCCCATGAACCATACCTTTCATCCTCACAATAATCTCATAGGTTGTTGTTCTAGAGGTGGTTTTGTTTGTTTGTTTATATACGTGGTGATCTAGGTTCAAGTTAAAAAAACTGCCCCCAGTTACCCAGCTTATAGATGGTGAAGCTGGGAGTCTAGAACAGCTTAGAGGACTCAAGGACTCACAGTGTTTAATTACTCTGCATCATAACACTGTGTCCTCATGTACATTTTCCTTCTTTGGAGAGGTTCTGGGCCATAAATAAATAGATATATAAATAAATATTTTTGTCCCCAGTCCATCCTCAGGAAATGGATTTGGGATCTAAAGAAACACAGGTTGTACCTGTGGATGTGTCTTCTGTCTGTGTTTGGGGATGCCTATCCAGGCCATGAGACAGGGAGCATCTGTGGACTCTGCTAGTCAAATAGATGAGTAGCTTTTCTTATTTCATTTTCTGAAATTGTTTCTCAAAAAGTAGCACAGGTCCATTTCCTTCTGGCCCCAGATCACCTTGACCTGGTCCATGTGCATGTCTGCAGAATTCTTAGAGCTGCAGGAGCATGGGGGAAGAGGTGGTACTCACAGAGAACACAGCACTGCGTGTTGCTCACACCCAGGCCCTCCGAGGTGGAGGTGGCTGAGTTTGGGATGGCGGTCCATGCCAGGAAGGATGTGACCTGAAGACCTGTGACAGGCCACATGCACACAGAGCTCCCTAAAGCCATTGTCCATTCTTGGAGTCATCTCCTAAAAGATCTGGGACTCCATTAGATCTACAGAAACGTGTGGTATGAGTCCTGCTAAAACCAGTACCTTTGTTGCTATGAAAGTTCAGAACTTTCATCTCTTGATGGAGGATGACTTTCTGTTTAACAAAACTTTTTAAAGTAACCTTAAGTATTAGGGGTCTCTGATATCAGCTACAGAATTCTGGAAGCCAGGCTTTAGACAGGTGAATGATTTCAGGTTTTTTATTTGTGGACACCGAGGAGGGGCGAGTGTTGGGCAGATCACAGAGGTGTAGTCTGTTGTTTGGGATATTTGTTCTACCAGTGACCAGGTCCTTCCTACTGGACGAAATGCAGAAGTGGAACTGCCCTGTCCCTTCACAGTGAGTGTCCCTCACCGTTAGGATGAAAGAGAGTCAAAGTCAATAGCCTCTTTCTCTGTTCAAAGTCTCTTTTCTTCTTTTTCTGCCTGAAGCACTTCTGAGCCTATTCAGTGTTCCTTCATTGCCTCTTGCACCAAAGCTGCCCAGTGTCACCTCTAAGTCAATTACAGAGGGAAAAACACACAAAGCCATTACAAGGAAGTAAAAAGTATAAAAGGCTTGGCAAGCCCTAAGAAGGCTGACACACTGCTAAGCCACAAGAAAGCAAGGACAGGCATGATTTCTATTTGAAAGGATAAGGGTCAGTGTGAGCAGGAAGCTAAGATGTGGGCATTTTTCAAGGAAGGATGTGATTGAGATTGGATTTGAAATTGACAAGTTTTCTAAAAAGTAAATGGGGATATTGTTCCTATATGAATGTATTTGAAGCACGTCCCGTAAGGAGTAGAAATAAAAGAAAATAAATCAATGATGTTTGTTCTCATCCAAATGCCACCATCAATGTTCCTAGGTAAAACAACCTACTGAGAGCAGGAAGGAAGGGGAGGTGCATCAGTAAGAATGGTATTAAATTCAGTCAATAGATTTTCTGTTTCCACCGGGAGCAAAGCAAGTCAAAAGGAGGGCTCAGGTTTTCAAAGAATAATTTAGATTAGGCACGATGGAACTTGAAAAGCAAGATGGTAGCAGTACTCATCACCAACATTGGATATAAAGTCAGCCTCCTGGCCTCCATTCTCCCAGGGATCCTTCCTCCTGATCCTTCCTCAGACCCTGTTGCTCCCCTGCTCAACACCATGCAGTGCTTTCCCAGCTCACTCAGAGTAGAAGTTAAGATGGCCCCAAACCCCACATCTGTACCTCCCAGCCTTCCCGTCAGACCTCATCTCTTACTGCCCTCCCCTCCTTCACAGCTCCAGCTACACCGGCCCCTTGGCTCTTCCCCAGAGGCCCCACTGCTTCTGTAGGACTCTTGCCCCAACCATGATTCCTCTGCCTCCTTTCATCTTTGCTCAAATGTTCCTATCCCTTGATCATTTGACTCGGTATTGCAGCCCTTTCCAGCCTGCTTTGAGTTTCTCCATAGTACTTATCACTCTCTGATGTACTCTATGTTTTACTTATTACCATCTTTCTTCTCCCTCTACACACAAACTCTAGAACGGTGAATTTTTGCCTCTTCTGTTTGCTCTTAAATTTCCAGAGAAGAGAACAGTACAGAATACATATTTGTTGAGTCAAAAAGCAAGTGGATGAACACAATCACTATACTTGTGGGGGGCCATGTGGAGTTCAACAGAAGGAACCATTGGCTCAGATTTACAACTGCAAAGAGACAGCACTCCTTTTGGGGGTTAACACACTTAGAGATTATTATCTGAGCTGGGAGTAGTATTGAAAATGCCTTCTGAGCTGTAGCTGTCCAACCAATATTGGGCTCTAATTCTTTTTTATCCAAATTTTTATTTAAATTCTAGTTGGTTTACTTACAGTGTAATATTGGTTTCAGGAATAGAATTTAGTGATTCATCACTTATATATAACACACAGTGCTCAACACAAGTGCCCTCTTTAATCCTCATCACCCAATTAGCCCATCCCCCACTCACCTTCCAGCAACCCTCAGTTTGTTCTCTATAGTTAAGAGTCTCTTATGGTTTGTCTCCCTCTCTTTTTTTTCCCTTCCCCTATGTCCATCTGTTTTCTTAAGAGAAAAGGTCTTATCCTCACTAGCTTTTGCTCTTACTGACTGTTAATATTATAAACTCCTGCACAAACCTGGAGAAAATAGACAAGATGTTTAGCCTTGAAATACATTCTGTAAATTTTTTTTTTCCTCAGGAACTTGATCAGTTAATTAAATCTCATGTATAACTTTCATCATGATTGTGAGCTTGCAGGCTGGCTGGTGGAGAAGGGAGGCAGGAGTATACACCATCTCTTGGAGGAGATATTTCCCAGCGGAGGTCAAGGCCAGCCTCCTGGTAGATCTTGTTAAGCAATACAGAAGTCTCTTTGGGGAGGGGGTGCAAGAGACAGTAGTGAGCAGCAAGGAATAGGAGAGTGAGAAAAATCAAGAGAATTAATAGATCGTTCTCCTGTGGTTTCTTCTAGATACAATTACCTAAAACTCAAAGCGCAAAAACTAAGCCTTTATTTCAGCAAACCCAGACTACTTCTTGTCACATGCCATTTGCTAAACACAGAGAGTTTAAAAAAAAATGTTCCTAGACATAATTCCATTATAGTAGTTGACACACAACCATAACCAACACCCCCCACTTTCTTGGACACTGATATGTCTGGATGAGAGAAACTTCTGGCCTGTGTGGCTTAATTCTGCAGTTGCCATAATCTCCACCCTCCAGAAGTTGGAAGTCATGATGGTAAAGTGGATTACTGCACAAGCCGTTGGGGTCTCTGGAGAAGGGAGTTCAAATCCCAAGCTTAGGTCATGAGTAAAGATGAAGGGGGTTGGTCTAATGGTTTATCCCCCTTTGGGAGCCATGAAAGGCACAGCTAGTTATGATTATTAACCTCGTTCAAAAGAAGCACAGCCAGGAATGTGGTGAATTGATCCTCATCCAATGAAACTGGCAACAGCCCACAGACTCCTGACTCTGAATTCACTCTGGACTTTTTCAAACACGATGTGAAATTTTTCAAAAGAAATCACAGTGTGACTGTTCCCTGGCAGAGAGAAGCATGTCATTTTGCAGAAGTGCCCATTTGAGCTCAAATAATTTAATGGAGATAAAGTAGTCTGTGATTATCAGCACATTATGGAAAAGAGGGACAGATCCGTTCTCTTGTCTTCTCTCTTGACAGGTGTATTTCTACTGGATTTGCCGGGATCCAAAGGCTTTTGAGTGGTTTGCTGATCTCTTACTTTCACTGGAAACACTTATGAGTGAGCGAGGGAAAGCTCATTTTCTGAGTTATCATATATTTCTTACTGGCTGGGATGAAAATCAGGTATTGACAAGATTCAGAATAATCAGTATTACATAAGTCATCTAATAATAGAGCAAAGAGCAGAGGAACAGTGTCAATAATGAGCTCTATAGTTATCTGGTGGCATGAAAGAATTATGTGTATGTTCTTAAAAAGGAAGGAAAAATAAAATAAACCAGGTTAGAAAGAGGTATTCAAATCATAGCAATAAAAGAATCCCAAGTATGGAAATCCAAGAAGAATTCTGTCACGAAAGGTTGCATTTGTCATTTTATTGACATGAGGCGAATATTACCGATCAGCTATATTGTCTTGTTCAGCTCCTGATTGGTTCTAATTCTATGATTTGAGCTATTCAGAGTTAGCAAGAAAAAAAGCCAAAGTGTTTACATTCGACATTTTGTATTGTGATGTATGTGAACATCTATAGAAAATAATCATTATGAATACATGATTTATCTAGAGATTTCTTTTTCTTAAGACATTCTTAGAAATTGTGTGCACATATGTTCATTCACCTAAGATCAAGAGGATCTTCTTTTGTGGCACGTGTTCTGCAGTATATTGTATCAATGAAATAGTAAAGTTGTGTTTACCAGAAATAATGTATATCAAAATATTGCACTAGGGTAGAATTTCAGGGTTGATAATATTGAATGATAACTACTACCTTTTAAATCTTTTTTAACTCCCCAAATATGGAAGCTAACAATGAAGTAATCACTAGGTTTATGAAATGTATGCTGCTCCTGTTGATATTTACTTTAAGGAAAGTATGTTTGAGCCAAGATTTATATTAATCACTAAATTTACAAACGAATGTGTTCCTGAGAGTGGGTACTCCTGCTCTCTCCCTCCCTCTCATAAACACACACACACACACACACACACACAGAGGCCCTATGGGACATTGCTGAAATTTGACTCTGTACCTTTGGGTAAGACTTAGCTTAAAATTCAGTAGCTAAATGAATTTTTAGGGTCTTATTTGCAGTCGGCCTTAAATATTTATTCCTTTGGGATAATTTGAAATACAGGTTCCTTGGGAACGAGCCTTAAAACATCTTTTTTTCTTTAATTTTATTTTATTATGTTATGTTAATCACCATACATTACATCATTAGGTTTTGATGTAGTGTTTCATGATTCATTGTTTGCGTATAACACCCAGTGCTCCATTCAATACGTGCCCTCTTTAATACCCATCACCAGGCTAACCCACCCCTCACCCCCTCCCCTCTAGAACCCTCAGTTTGTTTCTCAGAGTCCACAGTCTCTCATGGTTCGTCTCCCCCTCTGATTACCCCCTTCATTTTTCCCTTCCTACTATCTTCTTTTTTTTTAACATATAATGTATTATTTGTTTCAGAGGTACAGGTCTGTGATTCAACAGTCTTACACAATTCACAGCGCTCACCATAGCACATACCCTCCCCAATGTCTATCATCCATCTACCCCATCCCTCCCACCCCCCACCACTCCAGCAACCCTCAGTTTGTTTCCTGAGATTAAGAATTCCTCATATCAGTGAGATCATATGATACTTGTCTTTCTCTGATTGATTTATTTTGCTCAGCATAACACCCTCTATTTCCATCCACGTAGTTGCAAATGGCAAGATTTGGGGGGTTTTTGATGGCTGCATAATATTCCATAATGAATTAAATACTGTTAATTATGTTTTCCAAACAGAAATTTTCCTTATTCAAATGGGATTTTTGACTAATGATCCATTTGATGAAGTACAGATACAGTCTTTGGGTTTTTTTTGCTTTCGAGCACTGTGCTTGCTCTTCAGCTTCTACAGTGAATTGATTTCAAGGGTCCATCTCAGAATTCCCAGTCATTTGGGAGTTTTGAGACTGAGGCCCTGTTTGATTTTGTGACAATACAACTCTGCCCCATCCTATCTCTGCCCCCTTCTCAAAGTATGCTTTAAGATATACTTTTTTACTGAATACAAGTAAATTAAAATTGACGTGTTCTTAAATTTTTGTCATGACACATTGAAACTCTTTAGATGCTTGAATTCCAGAAAAAAGGAATTGGTGCATTCTGTCAGTGAGGAATCAAAAGGCTTTTTTGGAAATAGCCAATTGTTAAACTGAATTCAACAACCTCAAAGTGGCAGAAAGACAAGAACAGAAGGGACAGATGGAAAAGGTATTATGAAGGGCAAATCAACAGGGTTTGAAGATTAATTGAACACTGGGCTGAAAAATATGGAACAAATATAATTCCAAATGTTTGAACATCACTGATTGGTAGCTTGACAGTACCACTAACATAAGTAGAAAGGGACCTTTTTTTTCTATTAAATAATGCCCAAACTTCTCCTCAAGGACTTTAAGGCCCTTCCTGACTGCTGGCAACCAACTGTTGCAATTCCATCATGCCTCTGGCACTTGAGCCACTAGACAATGCCTTGTGTTTGCATGCCTCCATATCTGCCCTCTCTGTCCCATTTCCCTGACCGTCACTTAATGTCCTCTGTCCTCCCCACTGCCTAGGACATGCAATGGTTCTTTGAAGCCCTGGCCATCCCCAGTTCTCTTAGTCAAAAGTACTTGGGGCTTCAGCAGTGTAACTTGTCTACTTCTCCAAGAGCACTTTGTTTCTATCTCCAGTAAAGAAGGATCCTGGTCTAACTTATGTCGTTGACGTCATGCATGTGGGCTTCCCCTCCCTTGGATGACCAGTTCTTCACAAAGCAAAGACCTTCTCTCTTTATTTTTGTACTGCTCACTCGTAGTACCCTGCCTGCTTATAGAAATCACTCAACAATTGTATGTGGAAGGAAGTTGAAGTCACACAGTATTTGAAGATTCATCTTGAGCTATGATGATCAATTTGAAGGAACAGAAAAAAATTTACGTAAAAATATGCTCAGGGAGTTCAAGACCCAGGACTCTACTCGGGCAGGAAGATGAGGGTGTCGGGGAGAAAGTTAGTAGTCATCTTTGTAGACGATGCTCACTGGGACCATGAAAATGAAAGTTCTTTGGGGAGTAGTGGTCCAAAAAGGACTGGAAACTGGGAAGGCAGCTGCATTGTGAGACAGGAGCAGATCATAGGAAAACAAATCTAACATTTCGTCCTTGAAAGAAAAGAAGAGTCAGAGAGAAGTAGAAGAAATAGTATTTCATAATGCATATAAAATCAAGGAGAAACAATGTTCAGCCACATGGTTGGTGGAGAAGCCAAGGAGAATAGGCCCGAGCTGGTCATTAGCTTAGGCACTTAGTCAAAAGTAAATTGGCTGCCTCTGCCTTCTTCTTTGCCCACAGCTGAAACTAGTCAATCCTACTGTTAAGCAAGAGGGCTGTGGGGCTACAATTGTGCTGCTCTAATCTGGAGGCTGACACAACTCTGACCTTGACTTCCAGTTCTGATAACAGGGCTTCTGCCACTTTTCAAGGCTCAGTCCTCAACTACTGCCGCAGTTCCTGTCCCTGAGCTCTTGTCTCCTACTTCATGCTTCCCTCTCGGTCTTGATAAACCTGGCCAAGAAGAGGATCCTGCCGTACTCTCACTATTGCTCTCCTGGAGTCCCCTATTCCCAAACTCCATGCCGATAGGATCCCTGCCACCTGGGGTCAGACCTGCCTGATGGCAACTTCCTGCAGCCCGGGCTTCTGTGATTCCACCACCATCCACCCTCACCAGCTGGTCTGTTGGGGCCTTACCTGGGGTAAGGTTTGGCCCAGCAGGGTTGTTAGCCAAACTGGTCAGGAGCAAGATGAGTCAGAGGACATGAGCAAATGGAGCACCAAAGGTTGTGAAACACGAACTCAAGAGCTGCATCGGTGTCTAAGGGGTGAGCATAGAACACACAAATCCCAGGAGGTAAGAAGAAAGTAGCTACCAGGGTTCAGCAACCTAAAACATCATCAGTAGGCAGTGCTATGCCCCAGGCTCTTATTTATCAATCAGTACTTACCTGGGTGCTTTTATATAATTTGAAAGCAAATTGTTGGGCACAGAGCTCCAATCCTGCCCCTCTCTGTGCTTGGCCACCAGGTCTGTCTGCCAGGCTCCGCCTCCTCCCAGCACTAGAACCTGGACAGTCCACTTCAAACCGTTTCAACCCAGTAGGTAGATCTGACTGTAAGATCCAACCACTTCCTGAACGTTTCCTATCATTTTAATCTGGCAGTGCCCTTCTCAAATCCCTAAGGTTTCATATTAAGTGAGTGGGAACAGAGGCAGAGATTAATTTCTGAGCAGTTTGGTAGAAAAAAGGAAGTAGCTTAATGCTTACTGTCCCTTAACCATATTTACCATACTACTCTAATCCTTGTCAAGAAAATTCCTCCCAGGTTCATGTTACTGTACCTCACCCAGGCACACATCAAACCCTTTGTTTCAGTAGTGCCCAAGGTAGAATACAAAGATAAATGAGATATGATGTCTATCCCAAAATGCAAAATCAGTGATTTCTGATGCTAATGATAAGCATCTCTAGCTGCATGAAGAAATGTTTTTGAGTATTCTATCTACAAATGAACATAATTACTTGATCTTTTATTTAGAAGCAGGTTCCTGTTGTGTTTTGTTTTGTTTTTTTTTCCTAAATGTCACCTGATGCAACAATTTTTATTTTAGGCCGTTCACATTGCTTTACATTGGGATGAAAGTACTGACGTGATCACGGGGTTAAAGCAGAAAACATTCTATGGAAGACCTAACTGGAGCAATGAGTTCCGGCAGATGGCCTATGCTCACCCCAGGTAAGGCGTTCTCTTTCCTCTGCCTGTAGGAGCCTCCCTGGAGGCTGCTGCTGAGGTGGAAAAGTCTAGGGCATGAGCTGCTCAATGTGTAGTAGTGAGCACTTTGTTTAGGGAGAAAACATTGACCTTAGAAAGGGTGGTCATGGAGTTTTCCAGAAACCTCTCTGCTTGACTGGCTTTCAACATCTGACAATTAGCAGTTGTGCTGAAATGTTTCACACTTAAATTCAATCAAAGATGGTATTTCTTTTTTTTTTTTTTAAAGATGGTATTTCTTAAACTACGTAGGTCTTGAAGAAATGTTCAGTGAACACAGCTGATCTCAACTTACCCAACTGGAGAATTCACTTATGTCCAACTGTAAACCATATCTAACATGTTCAGCAAAGCAGACAAAAATTGTTCCAAGACCAAGCAGAGATTTAATGTGGTGGCTAAAGACCCAGGATCTGGAGCCTGAGTGCTTAGGTATAAATCCCAGCTCCACCATAACCACCTGCTTACTTTGGACAGGTTATGTATCCTGCCACTGACTTAGTCTCCTTCTCTGTAAGCTGCACTTAATAATAGAAGGTTGTGCTTTCTAATTCTAGAAGTTACTGGCTATGTGACCTTAGACAAGGTAGCTTGTTTGAGTTTTTGGGCCCCATTGTAGAAACATGAATGATACCATGCAGCCACCGTGTTGTTTTCATAATTCAAAAAATACATAGCTTGATAAAGTGCAAAGCACTAATGCAAACATTTATCATTATTATTCTATGTCCTCTAACTCAGTCTCTGTTTTGAATCCCAGCATCTATGGCTCTTGAAAGTCAGTATGCCCTAATATTGTCCTTGTTTAAAGAATATTTTCCATATTTGAGGAAAGGCCATGGAAGTGAGGAAGTATGCCACATAGGTAACTGGGAAAGAGCAGAAGGACAGCATGTGCCAAGATCCTGAGGCAACAGACAGTGTTCCTGGCATGATCCAGGAGGCCAGTGAGGTTGGAACAGAGTGGGTAAGAGGAAGAGGGGCAGAAGGCATATAGGAGAGATAACTGGGGGACTATTACAGACCATTATAAGGCTTTGGATTTTATTCTGAGAGAGGAAACCACTCAAATGCAAAGGTTCAAGCACAAGAGTGACATGATCTGCCTTATGTTTAATGAGACCACCTCTGGCTGTTGTGAGGGAATAAATTATAAGTGCCCTAAGGCAGAAGTGGAGAGGCTAGGAGGAGGTAAACAGTGGTAGTGGTTTGGTTTAGGAGCAGTGCAGGTACTGAGAGGCAGTTGGATGCTGGTATTTTGTGAAGGTAGAGCTGACATGGCTTATTGATGGATTAGATGGGAGAACGGTGTGACCCGAGCTAGAATGGACTTACGCTTACTAATTTGGGGATGACTGAGAGAGCAGGTTTGCCAGCACAGGATATCAACAGTTCGGTCTTTTGACATGTTTAGTTTGAGATGCCTGTTATACAACCAAGTGGAGAAGTCAAGCAGACAGGTGAATATGAGTCAGGAGTCAGAGGTGTTCAGGCTGGAGATGTACACGTGGGAGATGTTAGACGTGAACTGTATTAGAACCAGGAAACTGAATGAAATAGACAAAGAAGCCAATTCAGATGGACAGGAGTTTAAAGGACCACCATATCCAGAAGAGAGGACAACACATTCTCTATTTGCAAGTCACAGAGTTTAATATAAATTACTCGTAGCTATCAGATTAATCATGTCATTTACATCTTCTATAGCCTGACCTCTCTTCTGTCCACTTTATTGGTATTGAACCACTAAGAGTAAACTAAAATCTACTAGGGTCTTTCTGACTAATTCCCTGTTTCCATCTCTCCCAGAAGTTCTGGTGCTGTTGCTTTGTGGTCTCTCATCAGGGTCATTGCGTCCTGAAACCTTCCATAATTCCCTTGCATGCTTTCTGCTCTATAAGATACTCTTCTGGTGAATATTAATTAACTTTTGGTCAGTTTGGCTGCTCTTTTTTACATTTTTCTAATACTCTCTTTGTGCTCAAACTTTTCCATTTTCTTTTTTGTTAATCGTTACTAAATTTTTGAGACCTCCTTGGACCAGCTGTTTGAAGAAAGTATGGTGAGACACGGAGTGTGGAAGGAGTGACCAAGTCCAAGGTTCATAACCTGTCCAGTTCCAGCCCTGTGAGACCCCGAGCCAACCCTCTATACCCTATGCTGTGGCAGCCTGCCTGAGAAACACCAGACCCAAACTGAGAGCATTCACTGCAGAGGCTCTGGATTCCTGAGCACACCGTGCCTGCATCTGCTCAGGAATGAATCCATTGGAAGTAGTGGGGACCTTCTCCTAACCTTGAATTGTCCTAAGAGTAAAGGATTTCCAACAAGAGAGGCCAAGAAAAGCTTAACCTTTAACTTCAGGGTTAAGGGAGGGAACGAGTGGACCAACTACACAGTTGTTTTGTCCTCAGGCTCAGCCTCAGATGCCCTAGGAGAGCTGGACAAGCCCATGGCAAGTGGCCTTGGGACTCTCCAGGCACCACTTCTGAAAACTGCTGGCTCCACTTTGTTTCTTACCTTGACTCTTGCTGACACTTGACCTAGAATCCAGTTCCAGTGTCCTATCTTCTCTCTAAATATGGTGCTTAGAACCCATCCCAGCTTCCAGAGCCTCAGAATCTGGTTCCCTTGTGCTATCTGCTCAACGTCCTGTCCCAACTCCTAGAGCCCTAGCCTCCTCTGAGCCCTGAAGTCACCACCCTTCAACTCCTACCCATGGGGTACTTATCCAGGGGCAGAGATTGGATCGTTTTATCTGTGAGTTCCTTAAAAAGATGGTGGGTGGAACACTAACAAAATGATACAAGCTCATATGTTACAACCACGACCAGGATTTTCTTTGTTGGTATGTTCTCCTTTTGGAAAAAAACATCTACTCATCTGATAAATGTTTTACACTTAGTTTTCAATTAAAGGATGAATGTTCCCACTTGCAGGGTTCTTACAGGACACATACATCTTTACTCTGAGTTCTTATAGATAGGACCACTCTTTGTTAGGATTGCCCCTTATTGACGAGTCACGTTGTATTTGTTTATTTGTTACACGTGAAGTTCACGGCCCAGTGGACAAGAAGGCCTTTCAAACCAAACCATTTAATTATCATCCTTCCCTCAGAAAGGTGTGAGCCAGAAACAGCACCAGGAGACCCGAGAGCAGAACTGAGTTTGCACTAACACTGCCCGAGCAATTATGTCGGGTAGTGGCTGGGAAGCGAGTCTGTCCAAGCATGCGGGGAACGAGGAGTAGGAAACAGTTTGAAGGCAGGAAAACCACATAGTTGTCACTTCTCTTGTTGCCCTTGTGAAGAGTGTGCTCATTCCTGTTCAGAAGCTGTAATCAAAGTTTAGTATGTAAATGTACTTAAAACCCAATTGAGCTTTTCAGCACATTAGCTGATGGATGACTTCGCCTCCCCCTGAGCAAAAGAGGCCCCCTAAGACTGTCACCAAATCAAGCCTCTACAGCATACTTCTTAGCCCCCAAATTTTAAAAGTAGCCTATTTGTAATAGCCTTAGACACTGGAACACAACTTGTTATATAGCTCCAACTATCAATGTAATTAATATAAGACACATGTAGGCAAAGATCAATGATCATTTCTTCCTTGGAATGCCAGATCCTGGGCAAGACAAGTCACCAGTAGACAGCTTAGCACCCCCCTTCCAAAAGACTTTTAAAATGACCTCCTTAAAATAATTTTGTTTTCTGCTGTGTAAAAGAAGATTTATGTTTAATGAAGCTTTTAATGAAGAAATCTCAGAAAGAGAATGCCAATAAAATCTAATTTTTAAACAAGAAAATCTAATTTTGAGAAGTATTTCAATATCCTGGCCTTTGTCCAGATATAAATGAAACACACAATCCAATTATTGTTCCACACAAAGGACAGAGTAACGTTAATTTTCCTCAAGATGGTTATTAAAGAGATAAACAGTATGTTTTTCCTTGATTATGTCAAGGATATGTTTGTTCCCAAGCCTACTTGGCTACTCTTAGAAGACAGGTCTTTCCTGTCATTAGCTCATATCTTTTGGCAAAGATGGGTCAGAAAGAATTGGTGGATTTGTTAGTGGCCTCAGAAAAGGTTCTTTGTTCTTGAGGGCCTTTGAAGTAGGCTCTCAACCATTTCTATTCATCAGCACGAAGCCAAGGATTCTTAGGGCTTACTCTTTTAAAAACATTTACCTGTTCCCTCAAAGCTGGAGTTTGTTCTTGTTCTAAGAAGAAGGAGTTAAATCAAAAGAATAAAGGGAAGAGAGGCAAAAATATTTTTTTTACAGAACATGAAAAACAGCACCAAAAATAAAGCTCGAAGGGAAGCAGATCAAAGAGAATAGTGCAAGCTCCAAAGGAACCAGAAAATTGCAAAAATAACAGTAATAGAGAAACAAATTGATGGGCATCAAAATGAATACAAATAAGGAAAGGGGAGGAAAAAATTAAAAAGTGATCAAAGACTGAAAGTAGAAAAATGGGAAAGTGTACTCTATTGTTTTTATTTGCAATTAATTTTTGTAATTTTATCAGCTGTATTACAGAACACAAGTATAGTTTTAAAAGAAGATCACCAACTAGTAAGTGAATATATAGAAAGTAAGCCTTTGATTGGCCCAAACTCACGGGCACGTGACATTCGCTGTACATTGCTTATGTTGGACAAGCCCGGAAAAGTAGTTCAAACACAAAACAATGAAAACAGTTCTCCCGACTAGAATACGGTAGGTTAATTAAATACAGGCATTGAGAGTCATGTCTTCCTAGTCTATAGAAATGTGTATCTTTCACAAAAATGGAAGCTGTATTTCATTTTTTGTAAACGGTCTCGACTTGTTCCCAAGCTTTCACAAAATATTCAGAAAATCAGGGAATCATTTCCAAGAAGGTACACAGAATGAAAATATATATATTTGTCACATCCAGCTACTTTTTGGATACATACACATTGTGCATATACTCAACCGTCTGGATCTGCAGATCGGTTGTTTTTTAATTAATTGAATAAAATGATTTTCCATAGGACTTTGGTCTTTGGTCTTAACATTTCACCAAGTATTTATCATTTGCCACTTTTGACTTAGCTGCTAATAACTTCCCCGTGCCATGTAGATGTAAAACTTTATGTAATTAATGACCATAAAAATTTTGAAGATTCGGCCATTTCTTCAAAACTTGAGTAGAAGTGTTTCTCTTATCTCGAAGAAACAAAGACTTCAGAAGAGTGCTACCATTTGTTAGAACTGTTCAATCCAACCCAACGAGGGAGAAAGGTGCCGACTTACCATATGATTGGGAACTTCTAATCCATATTGCAGGAATGTATTTTAGACCACCCATTGTTTTCAGAAATGTAAAAATACCTTTATACTAAATCAAGTAAATGTGTCCATCTGGAACCACATTTGCTTGTGTGCACACTCTCCAATTCTCATTTGTACATGCATATGTGCAAAATGTTTTTAAATGATATTTTGGAGAAAGTCACATTCTGATGATAGCATACAGGGCCCTCTATCTAATAGGATATTCTTTACATTCGTTATATGACTAAAGTGTTCAGAATACCCGAAGAAATAGACCTAAGTGGAAATCCCACACATGACAAATTATAGCTTTATGAGAGAAATAAAGCCACCATTAACTTATGACTGGGATAACGTTAGCATGTTTCAATAGTACCTTTCCACCAGAGGACATCCAGCTCTCCCTCCAGTTAGAGTCAGGTGAAGATTCAATGAAAATTACTGGCTTTACTCTATTTTTGGTAGCAAAGGTTAGGGAGGTTGGGTGAGCACAAGTGGATTTGTCATTATTCTGCTAAGCATCTTTGATGGTTTTACCTAGAAAATCATTAGATATGGCAACTATATGAGCATATTTCTGGATGAAGGTGTATACATTCCTGTGTTTTATCAGAGAGGGGAGGAGAGAGGATGGGCAGAAAAATGGCCCTACCATTCCCTGGCATCTAACGCTACAAGTCACCTACTTTTATTTCTCTCTTATTTCATTTTCTATTGGACCATGACCATCCTCAAAGACAGCAACTTTCTCTGTGCCCCCACGGAGCTGAGCACAGTGGCCAACATCAGCAAGTGAAGGGACCATGAGAAGGATGTGGAAGCTGGGACCAGATTCCTAATTCTTCCCAAATAAAATGGAGTTGGTGGGAATAGCAAGTTAATTCTCAGCAGTGAGCAAGCACTGTTAGGGACTTTGTAGCTCCTAATGAACCACTGAGTAATTAAGATGCAGAGAGAAGTCACAGAGCAGGCTGCTACAAATCAACCGGGAGATGGGTTTAAAAAAAAAAAAAAAAAAAGCTGGCCAACACAATTATTATCTGTGGTTGTGAAAAGAAGGTGCTGTACAAAATATAATTATACGATGAATCATTTGGAGGAATTTCTAATGAAAAACATTCGCTAGGAAAGATTAACCAGAAGTTGTGTCCATTGTCTGATACCAAGTTTGTAGCCCTCCTTGTCTTCTTTCTAAGCCTCCATAAATCCACGGGAAGCTTCTGTTTATCGATTTTATTTGCAGAATGCACTCAGGGTATAAAGTAATTTGATTTTTTTTAAATGGGGTTTAGGGTCTGCCCCTACAGGGTTATAACTTACCAAGCATAAAAGCCAACACATAAAAACAAACGTACAATTTAAAGAGAGAAGTGCTCAAGGCAGCAGAACCTGGGAATCCAGCAAGATGGTGGGATTACTCCCGGGCACACCCACTCTCCCATATATCTGCTGAGCAGAAATCTCCTGGTGGGTGACATTTTGGATGCCTTTCATGCATGGCATTGCTGAAATGTTTTGAAAAATGCATCAACCCTACAGAAAAGAGCACAATAGTTATTTAGCAAATAAGAGGGGGAGCGGGAGGATTCTCCTTATTGTTCATCAGAGCTAAAAATAATACTGCTAATGTTAAAACCATCTTTGCAGCTCGTGTAAAATTTGTCCTTTTCCCATCAAAGTCAGCAGCCCAGACTGATCGATGCCGCTAATGCTGTCCTGGATCCAAGTCCTCATTCATGTGCAAGCTCTGCAGCTTGCAGGCTGTAAACCAAAGGATACTGCCTTGTGTTTTTATACTTCTTTTACAGGGAATCTTTTTTTAATTCTAAGCAATCGTGGGTAATTAAACTTGATAGGAGAATTTTTTTCTATACCAACCCCATTAGGGTTCTGTTGCACTTGTCCGCTGCCTCATAAAAGGAAAAAAAAAAAAAAATGCTGCCACATCTGTGCCTTCCACACTCTGTGCAGATTCTCGGCTCTGTGAGCCCCACGGTATATGCATTCGGGACAAGAAAGCTCCGCGCTTGAAACTACAAGTGCCGAGGCGGGTAAGCAAGGCAAGCGATCGGCTGCCCTGTGCGGGGACAGGAAGGCACAGAGTGCTCGTGAAGGGAGATAATGAATGGCCTTTGTGAGACTTTTTGGCGACTGCATAATCATGACACTTACATGAATCCAGCAAAGTGTGTACTTCGTTGTGCAGCGTAATGGTCACGATTTCAAAAGAGGCAGGGTTGCTGTGAACGGCTGGGGACACCAGTGGTTCACCTGGCCGCCAGCAGTCAGAACCCTTTGAAATGGAGTCTTAAAGGCAGAGCATCAAAGGGGATCCTCAGGACCCGCAAACAGTCACTACGACTGCAAACGAAAGGGCAACTCTAGCCTGTTGGGAATGGGCCAGTGGGCAATCACTTTGGTGACACCTACGCGAATGGAAAAATATCACCACCCATATAGGCGTCTTTGAACACGGATGCAGGGATACCTCTGGGCCTCAGACACAAAGCCAAGCTGTGACTCTTTACGGGGAAGGGTTTTGCCTGACCCATCTATCATTCAAAATGTTTCACTCCAGAATTCAAATAGCCCAGTGCTGGAGTGCTGATCCAGGAGGACTGTCACCATCGTTGGGGTAACAGCCCATGTCACATCTGTTCAGCTCCGCGGAGCAGACAGACATCTTGTGGGTCAGAGTGTAGGCTGTTCCTGGGGCTGGCCATGTGCCAAGCACAGGATGGAAGGCTATACTGGCAATGTCATGTCTAATCCTCTCAGAGGTTCTAAGAGCTAGGTCCTATCATGCACCCCATTTCACAGAGAAGGAAGCAGGGGGCCTTTGAGGAGATAATAAACATGCCCAAAGCTCCTCAGCAACAGAGGGGTAGAACCAACAGCATTCTTAATCAGTGCCTTCTATTTCCATAAACACCTGAAAGTTGCTTCATTAAGTCATAAACTCGTATTTTTCAGTGGAAAATACTTTCGGAAAAGGCACTTTCTCGAATTTTGCCGTGGGAATAATAGCTTCAAAAATAGTCCTTATATGTTTTGAGCATATTGTCATTTACAAATGAGTCCACTTGATAAATTCGTTTGAAGCTAGAGTTTGAAATATAATTGAACCATCAATTTCTACCATGGTTATTATGGTCCTGGAACACATAATTAAAATGTGGATTGACTACATGGCAGAGAACCATGTTAACATATAAGCTAGGAAGAACGAGCTATAGAGGAACTTCCCAACCACAGCCAGCTATCAAGGAGCAGAGGTGCTGGGTGGGCTGGTCCTAGAGTCCCAGTAATTTCTCCAAGACAATGTTTCTCAAAGTGTAGCTCACAGGACCATGTGCCTCAATATCATCTGGGGGACTTGCTAAAAATGCATTCCTGGGATTCAAGCCTGGGAATCTACATTTTAAAAATCTGCCTAGGTGATTTTATGCGCAGTGCCAGAGATTGGAAAAATGCTATAAGGAATAGAACAGTGCAAGACAAGGGAAGCATGGTCTGTAAGTCCCTGTAGAGACTGGTTACGCCTGACTTCTGGAGACAACCTGAATCCTTGCACCAGTGTGTTATTTATATTTATTTATAGAAGCAGAGCTGGCAGCCGTGGTCCCAAGGGACCTGAGCAGCTCAGGGACACTCACTATATGCAACAATACCTCTTCCACACGGTTTTCTGAAATGTCCTGACTAGAGAGGACAGTTTTCAGGTGACTCCACTTTCAGTAATGTCTTTTTCCTTTCCAATTCTTCTTTTTGGCCTTCTTTGAAAACCAAAGGCATTCCAACAGGAAAAATAAACTAGCTTCTCTCACTTTAGTATAAATTTTATTAGCTATGAAAAGGCAGGGCTGAACAAGATATTAATAATAACTAACACTTTTTAAACCTTTTTGAATGCATTATCTCATTTTGTTCTCAATAAAACATATAATGTAATCATTAGTCTCTTTTTGCACATGCAGAGATTGAGATCTTGCCCAAAATCTTGCAGATCATAATCAATGGAACCATTTATTCATTTATTCAACAAATGTGTATTTTTTACTGTGGCCAAGCACTATTGCGGGCTCTGGAATAGTGAGGAGTAGAGCAGAACAGGAACCTCACATTCTAGTCACCAATCCAGGAGGACATGAATCAGGGTCACTGGACCAGAAATCCAAGTGCTATCACCTCTGTCATTGAAACTCCCTCCCCAGTCATCATGGCCCTGCTACTCTCGATCTCCTGGGCTCCACCTGCCTGTGTGTTTCAGGGTCTAACAAGACGCTGGGAACCTGTGTGGGAGTACGGCACTGAGTAGGAGAGAGAATCTAAGAAAAAGGAAGTGAGTGGAGAAAAATAAATGAAGGCACAACCGCAACCACTTCACTAATTTTATAACTCTGTCTTGGTTTCTGGCTAGCCTTGCTCCTGCATAACACATTCTTTCCTTGTCTTATCCTACCACAGCAGCAGCATTGGTGTGTTCTTCTGTGGACCCAAAGCTCTCTCAAAGACGCTTCAAAGGATGTGCCGCTTATATTCCTCGGCCGACCCCAGGGGCGTCCATTTTTACTACAACAAAGAAAGCTTCTAAGCCTTGGAGAAAAAATTTCTTGTGTTATGTAAGTGGCTGCAGTCATGTAGGTCAGCAGTCAGGAAACGTTTCCTGTAAAGGGCCATATAATAATTATTTTGGGTTCTATGGACCATATGATCTCAGTCACAACTACTCTACTTTACCATTTTAATGCACCAAAGTAGCCACAAACAATAAATACGTCAAGGTATGAGCATGGCTGTGTGCCAATGAAACTTTATTTATGGACATTGAAATCATATTTCATATAATTTTGTCATGGAACATTCTTTTGATTTTGTTTCTAATGATTTAAAAATGTACAAGTCATTCTTAGCTCATGGGCTATCCAAAAATCAGATGGTGGCCCAGATTTGGCCTGCAGGAGGTAGTTTGCTGACCCCTCATAGATATCATTTTTCTCAAACTTATTTTCATGCTCAACAGTGAGCATTCAACATGGAGACTGATATGGCTGCCTGGCTCAGAGTCTCCTGTAGAAGTCATTTCAAATTTCATCACCCTCATGGCAGAGACATCTGCTTTCTATCCAAACCTGATCTTTTCTGCTTAAACTTAAGCTCCTTTGTGCTTTCTTTTCATCCCCTATAGACCTGAGAAATCACCAATGTGGGTTATCTTTCACAAAAATCCTTTATATCTTGAAAGTGATAAAATCATCTCTTACCTATCTCTTTTCTAGTCCAAACAATACTAGATTCTTAACCTTTCAGCCTAGGATATATATTCTAGCCCTTCAATCATTCTTGTTGCTCTTCTTCAAATCCATTTCCATTTCCTCACATCTTTTTAAAATGTGTGGACTAAAATGAGACATAACATTCTAATAGATGCATGACTAGTATTGGGGAGAAAAGTGATTTTTTAGATATTGTGTGCCATGTTTTTCAATACAGCTAAACTCTATATTTGCCTCTCTTTCTTTCCTTCTTTCCACATCCCTTTCTTACTCTTTTTTAATGCATACTTTTTATTACTATCACATTTTATTTTCTTTTTCTTTTTCTTCTTTTTTAGTAAGCTTTATGCCCATTGTGAGCCTCGAACTCACAACACTAAAATCAAGAGTCACATGAGCTACCAACTAAGCAAACCAGGGGCCCCTACTATCACATTTTGATCTATAATCATCTTGACACTTACTCCCCAACTCAATTTCTGCCCCACAAATAGACTGGGAATGTTTTTTTAATTTTATACTCTCATTGAGCCCATCTTTTTTTTTTTTTTTTTTTTTACCATCAGCTACTTGATCCCCAGAAAGTTCCTAAAGTATTCCTCACATCTTACAGTTTTCTCTAATAGTATTGATTAATCTTTTAGAATTTTTCTTTCTAATATTTCAAGATTGTTTTGAAGTTCAGCCCCAGATAATAATACTAGTATTTAGTTTCATAATATCCATAGATTTAATTAGTGATATCTTAAATCTTTTGTTTAGATTTTCAACCAAATTATTGAATCCAAAGAACTGCACCATGAATTCTTGCAACTACCTGTTAATATGAGTTCCCAGTCAGGAACAAGTTAATGATAACTAGCTATTGAGAATCATACACATCATACTCTCTTAGCTTATAATTAACATGACATATGCAATAGAACAAAATCATTTCTTGAAGTTAAAATAGATTATGTTTTACAAATGCTTCTTATCTTTGTAGACCGTCACTATGCCATAAAAGAGGATTAAATTGGTCTGACATGATTTGTTTTTACAAAGTCAGGCAGCCACTTAAGCTTTTTCAGAGATTTCTAAATTATAAATTGATCAGTTCTTTTACTTTATCCTCAGATATTGACTTTGATTCTATGATTTCTAGGGTCTATTTTAAAATACACTCTAGGAAAAAAGGTGGGTATATTCCCTGATGTCTCTAAAATTATTTCGACTCCTCTGAATTGGAATTTCTTAGTATCTTTAAGTGTCGTTTGATAGATATCATTCAAACTCTACTAATTTTAATATATGCAGCCTTTCTGTTTATTCATTTCCCCACTTACGTTTGATTCAGCTTTTATAAGAACTTTCTGCAAAGTATATATCTAATCTTCAGCAGGAAAATTAAATGTATTAAAAGGTTTTTCTTGGTTGTATTCAGTTATTAGTTTTCTTTCCCTATTTGAAAATAAAATGCACTCTTTAGCCATTGGATTTCTGTCTAACAAATTAAAGGATACTTGTTCTTAAGAACAGATTTCTTTAAAAAAAAAGAACAGATTTCAACCTTTCTACATTTCTCTCAATTTTGTGTAAACCTAAAACCATTCTTTAAAAAATAAAGTCTTTTTAAAAAAACTGATTTTGCTGCATTTTTTTATCTGTTTACTTGAGAGAGAGAGCATGAGCAGGGAGGAGAGGCAGAAGCAGATTCCCTGCTGAGCAAGGAAGCCCTACATGGAGCTCAGTCCCAAGACTTCAGGATCATGACCTGATCCAAAGGCAGACCTTTAACTGACTGAGCCACCCAATGCCCCTTGCTGTAGTTTTTTTTTTTTAATTTCTGCTCCTTGCATCCACTTTTTAGTTTTGACCTTTATGTTACTTCCCTGGATACTATGCAGAACTTGACACATCCTGATAGAAAAAAAATTGTTAAAAATCAATAGATTTCTTTAATGCAGCAATAACCAACTAAAAAATGTGGATTTTGTTTAAAAAGGAAATAACCTATTCAAAATAGAAACAAAAACATAGCAAGCTTATAAATTTATCTAGGGGCGCCTGGGTGGCTCAGATGGTTGGGTGTCTGCCTTCAGCTCAGGTCATGATCCCAGGGTCCTGGGATCGAGCCCCGCATAGGGCTCCCTGCTCCGCGGGAAGCCTGCTTTTCCCTCTCCCACCCCCTCTGCTTGTGTTCCCTCTTTCGCTGTGTCTCTCTCTGTCAAATAAATAAATAAAATCTTTAAAAAAAATAATAAATTTATCTAACACGAATTATGGAAGATGATTTGATAAATGACCAAACGTTTATAGAGAGACATTTTCAAATGGAACGAACGGCATGTGTCTAAATGGGAATATCAATATCAAAATACCAATTGGTTCCAAATTAATTAATAGGTTACACAAAATTCCAATCAAAATTTAACTTCTCTTTACAATTTTTTGAAATGCTAGATATTCTAAACTTCATCTGGAAGTTTAGAAGAAGAATATATGAGAAAGACAGAGGCAAAAAACATGTGAAAAAGATAAAGGAAGGAAGGAAAGAAAGAAAGAAAGGAAAAGAAAATTCAACATCCAGGGACATTGTCATGAAGGAAAAGACTTTAAAGTAACCAGAAAGAAAAACGTTAAATTACCTACAAATGAACAATAAACCTAACAGCTGCCTTCTCAAAAGCATCAATAGAGACCAGATGATAATGAAATAATACCTTCAAAGTGCTAAAGGAACATGACAATCAGTTGAGAATTTTGTGCTCAGTGAAATTATTACCCAAAAATGAAGGCAGAATACAGATATTTTCAAACAAAAGAAAACTGAAAATTTATCTCCCTCACTGAAACAACTACAAAAAGATATATTTAAGAAAGGAGGAAATTCAATTAATGGGATACAAGAAGCAGTGATAAGCAAAGACATTGAAAGACATTTTGTCAAAATCTCTAAGCATTGACTGTAAAAGAGAATGAATTATTATTTCAGAAGGAAAGCTTTTAGAAGTAAAATGGAAATACTAGACAACAATGGTATAGAAGATGGGAGCATGACACTGGAATTAAGGTATTCCAACGTCCATATATGTTCAGGAGGATAAAAGAAATATTGATTAAATGTAGCCTTTGTAATGTTTTATAAATAACTTAAAAGGGATAACTCAGAACAGATTGCCTGTTGACCACCATTTCTTTGAACCTGACTTCTCCATTCTTGAGTTTTGTTGAGCCTAAACTACTAATTTTTTGGATTGTCAAGCAGGATGTTTTAAGAAGGACTCATGAGTGTTATATTCCCTGATTTAATTCATATTTGAGAATGCAGCCTGTTGCCTTTTCACTCACCTGATAGTGGGCTTGATGTCGTGTTCTTGGACCATATTCTCTTCCCCTCATAACTTTGTAGAAATGACTCCAATGTTTGCTGTTTTTGGACATTGCTGTGGTGATGTATGAGGCCAAATTCATTCTTTCCCCTTTGTAAATAAATCACCTTTTTAATGTGTTTTTTTTTTCAATGAAAAGTATAAATATGAATATTCAAATTAAGTGGGATAAGCAAAGATTATAAATAACCTCACATCTGTTCAGGACAGATTATGCTACCACATTTGTTACCAAAAAACCCTCTAAATTTTCTTAGGTTTTTTGATTTTGGAATTTCAGCTTAGGGAGAGATTATGGACTTGGCATTCAGCTGTCAGTAATGTTTATTTTATTCCTTACTAAGGTTTACAATTTTTTAATTGGTTTTATAAAGATGTTGCTTGTAGCCCCAACCTGTTACCTTAGATCTGCGATATCCCTTTTGATCTCATTCTGTTGTTTCATAATTTTGTCTTTTTCCCTGTCTTATTAACTTACTGTTCTCATTCAGTTCAACATTATATGAAGCAATATTGAGGAATTACCTGAGTTATAATTTCTACTAGATTGGGGTTTTTTTTCCTTATGCTACATTGGTTATTTTCCCTTTTTTCCTGTAGTATTTTTGCACAGTTGCTATGCAAAAAAAAAAAAAAAAATATATATATATATATATATATATATATAGTTTTGTTTTGTTTTGTTTTTACCTTGCTCATATTAACTAACTCTGCCCAGACATTTTAATGATTCTTCCATATTGTGAATAATTTTGGAGGGTTTTTCTCTGTGCCTTCTCTAAGACCATGTTCCCTCTTTCTCTCTCTTTCACTCTCTCTCTCTTTCTCTCTTTTCTTACTATAAAAGCTTTATTGAGGGGTACCTGGGCGGCTCAGTCAGTTAAGCATCTCCCTTTGGCTCTGGTCATGATCCCAGGGTCCTGGGATCGAGCCCCGCATCGGGCTCCCTGTTCAGCAGGGAGTCTGCTTTTCCCTCTCCCTATGCCCCTCCCCATGCTCGTGCTCTCTCTCGCACGCTCTCTATCTCTCAAATAAATGAATACAGTCTTTTAAAAAAAATAAATAAATAAATATAAAATCTTTATTGAGATATAATTTGCATACCATAAAATTAACCATTTAAAGTGCACTGTTCAAAGTTCTTTGTATATGTATAGGCTTGTGCAATATTACCACAATCAATTTTAGAGCATTTTTACATTGCAAACAGGGACCCCATACCAATCAACAGTCATTCCCCCATTTTCCTTCAACCTGCTCCCAGCCCTAACCATTAATGTACTTTCTGTATCTATAAATTTGCATATTCTGAACATAAAAATGGATTCCATTTCGTATAAATGGGACCATATAATACTAGGTCTTTCGTGGCTAGCTTCTTTCACTTAGCATAATGTTTTCAAGGTTCATCCACATTGTAGCATGTATCAGTACTTCATTTCTTCTATTTATGCCCAAAATATCCCATTGTATACAACATTGGGTTGTTTTCCATTTGGGGGGCCATTATAAGTAATGCTGCTATGAACATTTAAGTACAAGTGTTTGTGTGGGTCCTGTTTCTCTTCTAAAGCTTGGCGTTAGCCTGGGTATTTCATGTTTAACCACTTTCTGTGGTCTGAGAAAACAGCAGCTGTCATGGCACAGTATGCAAGAGAGGACGGAAGCTCAGCTTGGGTTGTGTGCAGACTAAGTCAGATTTCCTGGACTCCATTTTATCTTCTGAGGTCATTGACTGTCCTGTATCTTGATTCATTCTAGCTAACGGGGGCAACAGAAAAAGGATATGATGCATTTCCATAAGGAGACACTCCCAGGCTTCGAATTCCATCCCCCAGTTAAGTGTGAACTTGGATCCTTCTCTTCCAACAAGGAATGTCAGCTTTGTTGATTTCTTTCCCTATTCATTCACAACTTCCCATCAGAAGATTAAAAAAAAAAAAAAGTGAATGATCTTTCTCTTCACTCCGTTCCAAAACCGGGAGTATTTAGTGAAATGTCTCAGGAATTTTTTGACTCATGAATGGGACTCCAGATTAGTAGGGTGAGATAGAAGCCAAGTCATACTGCTGGTCTCCATTCTGTTCAAGGATCCTCTATTCCCGTTCTTGTGCAGACAAGTTTTGAAAACTTATTAAGTTAGGTTTGTCCTTTGTCTGGTCTACTCATGAATGTGTGTGTTTGTTATATCAATCAACTCTCCATAGTTGAATGTCCACAACATTCTCTCTTTAACACAATCCAATAAGAATATTATCTCCACAGCTGTAACTATCTTCAAGGTCCAACATAACCGCCAAGATGTGAAATCCAACTCCCTTTTATTTTTAGCAGCAACTGAAACTGTTGACCATTTCTCCCTTCTTGAAACATTTCTCTTTTTTTTTTGACTTGGTGACATAACAGTCTCTGTTTTCTTCCCAGCTTCTTCTGTCCAGCTTTAAAATGTTGGAGTGTCTTACGACTTGGTCATAGTTCTTCTTTTTCTATCTACCTTCTTCCCTTGAGTAATATCACACATTCCTATGGCTTCAAACACCATCTGTTTGCTGATGAGTCCCAAAGTTAAAACTCCAGCACAGACTTGTCTAAATTCCAATCTGATATATCCAACTACATATACCACCATTGGACAGATAATAGGCATCTCAAATTTTACATATCCAAAACCAAACACTTTGTTTTTCTCTTTATAATTCTGTTCTTCCTCCATTTTTTTCTTGTTTCAGTTAATGGCACCATCATCTACCAAAACGCCTAGGCTAAAAATACAAAATACCTCCAAGTCATCTTTAATTTCTCTCTTGCTTTCAGCACACCCTCCAACACCGATTCTAAACCACTACTTCATCATCTTACTGGTTCCACCTTTTCCTATTAATGTTTGAAGAAAGTACAAGTTGTGCTTTTATGACCTCCAATATATACAGTAGAAATTCTAAGTTAGTGGCACTGCTTATGTATATTCCAACACAGGCAATCTGTCCATACTTATTGGCAAAGCTGGTCCACACTCCTAGCACAAAGAAAGCCCTGCTTATCCAGTTAGCTAGTCCTTCCCTTCTCTAAGAGGTGGCTGGCATCCTAGTTTTTATCTACATAGGTTGCCTTGTTACCAAATAATCTAAAGTATCTTCTTAGATATCTACCAGCCTTATCATGCTGGACTTTATTCTCTTCTCTTTTTCTTTTTTTCTTTTCTTCATTTCTTAAATTGTTCTCTCCCTTTCAATTTTCATAAGAATATCTGCAGCCTTCAAAGTTATTTTCTCCCAATTCTTTCCTTCAGACTGAATAAAAGAAAAGCTGCTTTAAGAATTCTCTATCAATTCCAAACACCTTCAAGTTATTATAAAAATTCATGATTGATCTTGAAAAACAACGGCTCAATAATGATCCAGTCTCAATTTATTGATCTAATTAAGATCAATAAATTAAGACCTAAGGAAAGAACCATCACTACTCCTTATTTATATGATAATTTTTGTGCCACACCCTCCAAATTTCCAGCCAACTTACCTCAAAATTCAAATTTACTTTTTAAAAATGTTTGGAAGTAGAAGAAGAGCGCCAAGCAATGTAAGGTGCCAATAAATAATTCTAACAAGATACACAAAACCTTTACAAAGAAAACTATAAAACTCTATCAACCATATCTACCCTGAGCTAACAGGAACACTGGTCGTTACTCCCTCACTGCCCCCGCCCCCCACCCCACCCCACCCCGGGACTGTCCAGTGGAGACCTGCCAAACATTCCTGCCCTGCACTCAACAAACATCTAGCAGAGGTTTGGGGGATGAGACGGGGGTGGCCATTACAGAAAGAAGAGAAATCTGAATATGAAGTCCTGGGCAAATTCTCCAGAGGCCAATGTGTGAAACCAACCTGAAGCAACACAGCAAATGATTTGAGATTTGAACTCTGGTGAGGACTGCTACCGAGGTTGCAGATTGGCCTCTGGGTTACACCCCAGTGTAGCATCCCCAAATAGCAACACAAGGCTTTGAAAAACTAAATTGATATTGGAACCACAAACCACAGAAAGTGGGCCAGGATGTATGTTCTAAACCTAAACCTGCTAACTGCCAGCTAAAATTAAAGATCTAAATAAGACCCAGAGTGTCATAACATTATACTTAAAATGTACAGGATACAATCCAAAAATTTTGTCATACAAAGAACTAGGAAAATCTCAACTCAGATGAGAAAAGAAAATCAACAGATGCCAACACCAAGATGACATGAATGTTGGAATTATCTAACAAGGATTTTAAAGCAGCTCTCATAAAAATGTTCCAACCGGCAACTGCAATCACTCGTGAAACAAATGGAAAAAGAGACCATCTCAGCAAAGGACAGGATATACAAGGAACCAAATGCAAGTTGTAGAACCTAGAAACATAATTACTGAAAGAAAAAACCTCACTAGGTGGGCCTGTGGTAGATAGATATCCACATCCCAATCTCTGGAACCCATGAATATGTGAAGTTTTGTGGCAAAGGGGAATGAAGGTTCCAGATGAAATTATAGTTACTTTGAGATGATTCCCCTGAGATGGGAAGGTTATCCTACATTATCTGGGTGGGCCCAGTGGTTATCACGAGGGTCTTTAGACATGGAAGAGGGAGGCAGAAGAGCCAGCCAAAGTCAAAGAAGAAGAGAGGATGGCCAAAGTACAGGTTGGAGTGAAGTCATTGATGGGCCTGAAGATGGAAGGGCCTGTGAGCCCAGGAATGCAGGAAGCCTCTAGAAGCTGGGAAAGTCACTGAAACAGTGTCCCCTAGAGCCTTTGAAAAAGAACACAGTCCCGAACTACCTTGATTTTAGTCTGGTGACATGCATATTGGAGTTCGACCTAAAAAATAAAAATGATAAGATAATAAATGTGTGTTGTCTCAAGCTGCTGACTTAGGGATAATTTGTATAGCAGCAATAGATAACTAATACGATTGGACGGGAACAATATCATTAATGCATCAGTTCCCTTCAAAACGATCTATAAATTCAAAGTAATTTCATTCAGAATCCTGAAAAGGTTGTTCATGAAATTTGGCAGGCTAATTTTTAAAATGTATTTTAGAAGAATATAGGGATAAGAATAACTCAGACAAGGCTAAAGAACAAAAATCACCAAACTTTCTCTGTGAAGGGCCAGATAATGCATATTGTGGGCTTTGTTGGCCACAGATGGCCTCGTCATGTCTGCTGCTTTGATTTTGTTTATTATTCAATCCTTTACCAATGCAAAAACCATTCTTAGCTCAAGGAGTATATAAAAACAGAGCACCAGCTGGATGGCCCATGGGCCATAGTTTGCAGATCCCAGAATTAGAACAGCATGAATAAGCCTCATAATCATATTGAGAAAAAAAAATTGTAGAAGAATATACATAGAGTAGAACTGCTCAGGATTGAGAAATGCAAAATAATACTATTCATACAAACACACACATCATCACAATGTGAAGTAAACACAAATGCACCGAAATTAAACGACAGTCCCCAAATTCAGAACAATGGCTATTTCTGATGAGAAGAGGGAATGGAAACAGGCACAGGGCTTTAATCGTCTCCGTAATATTTATTTCTTAAAATGGATTTTTAATTTGTGTTACTTAAGGTGTAATTTTGCATGCACCTGATACATTTCATAGTATTCACACATTCTTGGTAGAGTTTTGCCCTGCTAGACAATGAATGATTCCTCCAGTTCTTGTCGAACCAATGGATTTTCCTCGCTGGATGGAGTGTCCCAAGTTCATCCTTGCCGAGGGTTCTGTACACATCTCATGAATTGTAGGTGTGATTATGGGACACTCGGTTTTCTGGAACTGACAAATGCTAGTCCAGCTCGTCATTGTATCTGTGACAAGGAAACCTGGCTTATCTGTCAATGACATCTGTGGTAAAAAAAAAAAAAAAAAAAAGACCCAGGATCTCCACCGCTGCTATCCCTTCCCTCAACACACAGATTCACTTGTCTCAATCACTTCAGGATTCTGAGTTTCAGGGACTATGCCAAGATACTCCAGTCCACGAAGATGTCCTGTTCTAGTGCTCAGTATCTTTGGCCACAACCCTACTATCTGCAGTTCTAGGAACCTCTGCTCCACGTCTATTCATTTATTTTCTTCAGACTTTGGAGTGAGGGTCAGATTGTGGTATAAACACAGAACAGAAAGAAAAACAAACATTCCAAACTACAGCAGGTGGGGCCGGGGGTGCTGCTGGGAGGCTGATCCAGCCCAGGAGCAAAAGCAACTGGGCAGGCACGACAAAGCACGGTGCCCGAAGAAGAGCTGTGGGTCAGGCAACAGTGAGCATTAAGATTCGCCAGAAGAGACAGGCACATCCCGTGAAGGAAAGTAGACCAGGCCAGCAGAAATCCCAGGTGGGCAGCATATCGGATTGAGGATGGCAAGTCTCATCATCAGGAAGCTTCAGACCCAGGAATCAGGTTACTAGTTACATGGCTGGGTGTCAGAGGCAGTCATCTGTGGACTTGCTCGAGGTGTGCAGGGTAGCGAGACACAAACTGGGCTCAGTTCTGAGAAGCAGAGCACACAAGATCCCAGGGACATCACAGGGCTCTGGGGTCTGGGAAGCTGGCATATTAAATTCCGTGGGCTGGAGCGATGGAGCTGTTTAAATACTGCCCATCTGTCGTTTGAATCAGTCCAGGAACCAGGGCAGAGCTAAGCCTGGTGGTGAATGGGAAGACTGGCCCAGCTCCTGTGATCTGGGGAAGGTCGTGGAAAGAGAAAGAGGGTTCCTCTTCTGCTTACGCTCGTCTATTTCCTCCTGCCTCTCCCTCCTTCCCCACCCAGGCATTAATTAATTATTTGTACTAACATCTGCAGCACATTTTTCAGATTCACACTGGCACAAAGAAAGCATCACAAAATAAAGTTATGTTATTGTATTTTTTTTTAAATGGTGCATCTTTGTTTGAAAATTGCTTAAGTTTTGAAATGTCTCCCCATCCTGCATGATTAATGTGATACATAGAACGAAGCAGCAGAGTGAGTGGAGAATTACTCAGCGCCAGTTCACCTAGAAGCATTTATCTTTGCTTTTTTCCCCTGGTGCCTGCGCTGAGCCTGAGGGTAAGCTGACACTTTTTTTTTCTTTTTTAACAAATTAAGCTTCATTTTCTTTTTTGCGTGTGTGTTAAGAACCTTGAAGGGAATGAGCAATGTCTGCAGCCTCCAATACCAGCTGCCATGGCAGGAAAGAAAGAGGTGACAATTTCCCCGCAGATTCAGGATGATTGTTTTAATGGGGCTGGGGCGGAGGTAACGGGCACAAAGATCTCGTGCAGCCAGGAAAAAGCAGGCTCTCTCCTTCCCTAGCCCGGCGCTACATGATGTAACATTTAGCTTCTGGCTTAAGGTGCATCTCTTCTCTGCTTTGATTTATTCCCACTTTTGCAAATCACAGAGGTATGTTACAGGAGATGCATTTAGAGCTGCTTTACAGTTCATTGAGGAGCAAGGCTGTTATTCCCACCAGAGAAAAATCTCACGTGTGCCAGGGTGAGTGACCTAGAATAAAAGGAAAGAAAGGGAAAAAAAAAAAAGAGAAAAGAGAACAGGAATGTAGATGTTACGCTGGGATGAAATTGTATTTGCCTTGATTGAAAACTCTTTTATTATGAACATAATTTAGATCGGAATGGGAAAATAGAACTCGTGGGCTCCTTGCCTGGCCGGGAGTGCTGCTGAGTATACAGCCGTTCCTGTAATGTAAGTGCAGATGTGATGACTGTGTTATTGTGTTTATATATGAAAGCATTATGCTCCATCGAAGGAAATGAAAAATATCTTCAAGGGTTTGCTCAGTCAGCTCCTTTAGCAGAAAATGCTTGGAGGTGTGGAATAGTAACAGGGGCCAAAATACAGATTATCGAAGAGCTAGGCAGGCTTCTGTGGATGTCATCTATCGATCTGAAAGAATGAAATGCTGAGCAGACCCTGGCAGCCTCAGAATAGTTCATGCAGGGGCCTGGATTGTGATTCTGGCTTAAGTACTCCTTGAGCACAGATTATGCCCACAGCCACGGGGTTGGGTGAGACAGTGGTGCTGTCTGCAAGGAGCTTCCAGTCCAACTGAGCAGGCAAAACCGATGCACACAGAGAGATCATTAGCAATGCAAGTGGGGGGATTTCAAATGAGTCGCTAAAATGATACAAATTCAAAGGAAAATGTCTTAGTAATTTAGCCACTCTCTCTGCACAATGTGTGTGTGTGTGTGTTTATATACCTATATTTATATATATATATATATACATTTTTATTTACATGTATGATGTCTGCTTTTACACTTTTTCTTAACACAATTAGGAAGCCTCAGTTTCCTTATTTCTTTTTTTTAAGATTTTATTTATTTATTTGGCAGAGAAAGAGAGCATAAACAGGGGGAGCAACAGAGGCAGAGGGAGAAGCAGGCTCCCCGCTGAGCAGGGAGCCCGATGCAGGACTCAGTCCCAGGACTCTGGGATCATGACCTGAGCCGAAGGCAGAAGCTTAACTGCCTGAGCCACCCAGGCGCCCCTAAAGATTTTACTTATTTATTCTAGAGAGAGAGAGCAGGGGGAGGAGCAGAGGGAGAGGGATAAGCAGACTCAGCACTGAGCGCAGAGCTCCATCTCATGACCCTGAGATTATCCCACCTGCGCCAAAAACAAGAGTCGGATGCTTAACCGACTGAGCCACCCAGGCGCCCCATCAGTTTCCTTATTTCTAAGACTTTCTGCATGTCAAAGCCTCAGGTGGACCACAGATCTGAAAGAGAGTTGAAGTATTTGTCTTTATATGACACCCACAGCAGTGTAGATGATCCTCTAGACATTTCACCCTCTCAAGCTGTAATTGACTACCCACCACAGGGTGCTGGATACCTAGTACAGTGCAGAGGAAATTTAAAAAAAAAAAAAATTTTTAAAAAAGATCAGCTCCGAGCTCCATTCTGTGCTCGAATGATACAAAATGTTTTACTTGGTATGCATCTAATTATCTAATTGGTGGAAGTTCAACAAGAGCAGGAACCTTGTCTTATAAATCAACATTGTATTCCTCCTACTTAGGGCTAAGCTTGGCAGATAGAACAGGCTCTGTTAATATTTGTTGAATGAACAAATGAATGAATGACTCCAGCAAATTTATGAATGTAGCATTACCCTGTCTTACTAATGAGGAAGCTCAAACTCAGAGATTGAACCATTTCTACAAGATCAGCAAATATACTGTAACCTGTAGTCAAGACTAACTAGGTCTGACTCCAAAGACCAGCTTCTTCCCACATAAACATTATTTCTAAAAGGCAAAATGCCCAAACCTGCCCTCAAAGGGCTTACCATCAAATAGGGAAGCAACACTCTGCATACAGAAGACAAAAACAAACTGCCCAAGGGAGGATATGATTAAGAGAAAAGAGAATGGGCACAGTTGGGGCTTGTACATACAATTTTCCTGAGCCCTCCTCCACATACCAAGCCCCAGTATCCTGTCTCACCCGTTCCCATCCACAACACAAGGGGGAGGGGAGGTCACTATTCACACACTTGGTTTTGTCTAACCATGTTTTCCACACCCAAAAACCCAAGAGTTAGAATGTAAACAAGCACAAAATTTAAATTGCTGATACCTGTTTACAAAAAAAAAAAAAAAAATCTGATTCTGCTCTTGTTAATTTCTATCAGATGAATTGGGAAAACCAGCATAGTTCTCTATCATTTTCAGCTTGTCTCACACCAGCTCACTGTGGGAATATGTATCACTTATAAAAGGTCAGCCCCACCTCTGACATGGGCTAAAGGTACAGCTAATGGGAGGCAGGATGAGGGAGTACTCAAGCACATAGAATCTGAGGTCGGATGTTGCAGCCAGATGCCAGTGAAAATGTGAAAAATAACCACGGTCAGGGGGCTTAGATGATAAAATGCAACAAGGGGGAGATCAGGCTATCACCCCCTTACCCAGTAATCAGTTTTAGTATCATTAAGTGAGACAACCAGAAATTAGTGGTCCCGAAAACAATGCAGGATAAAATGCACAGCGAGGCCTATGAAGTGTTCTTGACAAGTGTTTAAATTCAATCTAAGCAGGACTTTAAGTACTGGAAATAGAGGAATAGGTTAAATGACACCACAAAGAAACAATTAGATAAATACAGAAGAAGGACATTATAAAGGACAGCAATTCTGGTCCTTTCAACAAGCCAATGTCAGGGTTTAGAGAAAAAAAGAAAAACAAGGCAATGTTGGACTGTAAAAAAAAAAATGGAAGGGAGGACTTTTTTAGATCAAAAGATATTTGAGAGACATAATAAATGTGAGAGACATAATAAATGTTTTTAGATCAAAAGATATTTGAGAGACATAATAAATGTGGCATAATAAATAAATAAAATAAATTTGATTCTGGTTTAAATAAATGAGCAATAAAAGACATTTATGGGGAAGAATTGGGGGAAATTTGACTATAGACTGAGTATTAGATGATATTGGGGAATTATTGTTAATTTTGTCAAGGATGATGTTATAGTTATGTAAAAAAAGAAAAGTCCTGATTTTTGGAAGTGCATATTGAAATATTTAGGAGTATATTATCATGATACTTGTGACTTAGTTTAAGTACTTACATCCCCCAAAAAAGACACAGATGCAGGAAAATATGAATAGTTATTAAATGTGGATGATGGGGTTATGGGTAGTTCTTATTCACACTCTCTGCTTTTCTGTATGTACATTTTCATAACAAGAAAATTTTAAATGATTATTTAACAAAATTCCTGGCACACAGCAAATGCGTATTAAGATTAGCTTTGATCATGATTATTGTTTTTATGATTTCTGGGCTACCCCTGGGCCACCACTGCCTGCCAATATGACCACAAAGACCGCTGCCCGCCAAAGGCCAGAGCATTGGTTCAGTGTGGGTTGCTGTCTCCAGTCCCTGCCTACGCTGCTAAAGCCAATGTTGCTGGGGCCTACGGTCTCAATAACCAAGACTGGTTTCTTTTAAGCTTTTGGTCGTTCTTAATGCAACCTCTTTCCCGGGACCTGGACCAGAGAAGAGCCCGCACGGCAGGCATTGTGCTTGACTCAGAAACGCAGCTCTGGAGGTATTGATGAGCGAGCTGTGCTGTAGGGGGAGAGGGATGGAGGAGGGCAGGCTCCTAACCCTGGCTTCCTCTTCCCCACAAAGGGACAACAGTGAGAGGACATTCTTGGGTACGGTCTACTCCTCACTCACTCTTCTCTGAGGGAGGAGTGCTTTATCGTATTGGCAAATTTGGGAGCAAGCCCTGGGCACAGACAGCTCAGCCCCTGCTGCTCAGGTCATGTGATCTGGAATGCCTTCCACATGCCAAAGTCATGTGCTCCAGGACCATAATCAAAATTGGCCTTTTTTTCATCTCTTTATTCCATTATCTCCTTTGGTTTTGAACTTAGATGGACAAGAAAGAGGATATTATGTGTCTGCCCCCTTGAACCTCAACATCCTGGACTAAACATGTGACCTTCTAATCTTTCTGTGGAGATGAGTTCTTTCCTGGGTTCTTCACATAATGCAATCCATGTCCTGCCCTGGAGTCATAGAGAAATACCCAGAAATTCCTGAATTTTAGGACAACACAGTTGTTTTGGGATATCCATTCTACGCATTTAAATAAGCTCAATAGACTATATATTACTAGATATCAAACTTAACTTGGCAAAAGATTTTATATGAGTCTTATATTTAAGAAATTTTCAAGTGGGAAAACATTCTGAGTGAAGCTAAGTGAAATATGAAATTGCCACCAGCTCTCCTAGTTATTCTAATTTTTCAAATTAAAAAGAGAAAGAGAACAAAGCTCCATATGTTCCAAGTGTGGAATTAGTAGGTCCTTTAGTAATTAATTTTTTTTTATGGTTTGGGCAAATGCTAAAGTCAATCTTGGAGTTGAAATGTCGATGGCATACTGGAAGCCCTCCCAGTGACCATCTTGACCTCTTTCTTGCCTAATAATTTCAACCATCAGGAGATAAATTTCCTAGGACGATACGTCACTAAATTCACAAGGCACAGCAACTGATACAGTGGATTTTGATGAGAGCACAAAACATCTGCACATAAGCCAAATAAAAACAAGTACTTTTAAATATTTTTCAATTGTAGTAAAATGTGCCATAATAACATCTACCATCTTAACTAATTTTAAGGGCACAGCTCAGTAGCATTTAGTACAGTGACATTATCCTGCAACCATCACCACCATCCAACTCCGGAACTCTTTCACCTTGCAAAACTGAAACTCAGTACCCATGAAACAATAATCACTCCCCTTTCTCCTAACCCCAAGCACCTGGCAGCCACCATTCCACATTCTCTCCTTATGAATTTGATTTATCCTAGGTACCTCCTATAAGTGGAATAGCACAGTATTTGTCTTTTTATGATTAAAGACAACAATTTTTAAGTGGCTTCTTTCATTTCCTCTGCCTGTCACTTACTGTGGGCCTTACCGTGGGCCTATTTGCCTGATAAGCCACCTAAGCAATCACACCAACACATAAGCCAGGCTATTTTACATTCAGAAGACTACATCATTCCACTTGACTTTTGAATCTAGCAGTCACCAGGCACATAAATCCTCTGTGCCATAGCCTGTTGGCTTTGTTCGAAGTTCAATTCATAAGGTCAGAACACTAGCAAATTCGCCTAGTGCAAAGGGTTCCCTCTGTACCAATCTCTGGGAGTCTCCCACACATCGTATCAGCTTGGGCCAAGGGCGGCAGACGTCAAAAAGAGGGGCCAAAGCCAGACCCAGAGCCAAAATCAGTTGTCAGGAAAATAGAGGCAAGGCCATCAGAAAAAGATAAATGTCATCACAGAGTCAAAACTAAAGCAAGTTCCACTGTGCATTTTCAACAACATCACTGGAGTACAGCAACCTGCCACATGGGGCAGCTGCTGACCTCTACCAGCAACATGTGTCCAGTGTATGAGACGTATTAGGAAAATACTGCATATTCTCTATTTTTATTGTTTAATATTAATAAACTATTAAATCGTATTTCCTAACTCAATTATCTCATCTCTACCTACAGAGATACCAAATCCAAAATCTGAACGGAGTCTTGCTTAAGTGTTATATTATTTCTTTTACATAAACACCTTACTCTATTATTTAATAAACAACAATAACAACAACAACAACAAAACCTTGGTCTGAGGACCCAGAGGGAAAGAGAAATCTTTTGCCCCCTTGGATAGTCATTACTCTTTTGAAAAGTGACTTTGGCAGAGAAGTCAAAACTAGTTTGAACTTTGGATCCAGACAGCATCCATTGACTATCATGAAACCATCATGAGAAATAATATTCAGGAACAATAATGTATTTCTCAAACTGAAACTACTGTATATAAAACTCTGTATTTAATTCTGGAACCTGGCACTTTTTTTCCCATTTGGGAAGAGTCTGCCTTTCTGTGCCTTAGAGTCTTTGTATACATAGTCACGCCAGTATTTTTCAAAGTTCTTTGAGGTCCTGACATAGTCATTTCTATCATCACTGAAAAAAAAAAAAAAAAAAACCTTACATTAAAGAGTGAACAACAAAAACTTAAGGCTTCACGTGAAAGTGTTATGGTCCTGGAAATCATGACACCATGTGCCAGTTACCATACCACAGGGGTACATCTTTGTTCCTAGCATGCAATCCACTACAGAGCCTCAGAATATTGAAGATAGAGTCTTGGAGGCCAACTACATCAAATTCTTTGTCCGTTGAGAAGACTGAGGTCCAGACTGGTTTGACTCACTTAATCAAGGTTTGTATAACTAGAAGCAAAATTCAGATCTCCTTAACTTATTTCTATGCTATTTTCATCACACCAAATAAAAATATCTAAAGAGTGAGAAAAGAAATTGATCTCTATTTGGAATCCAACCCTTAAGAGGCTTCCAGAGTCATCTCGCCCTGACTGAACTTCTCCAAGATGAGGGATGGTTGAACAGAGAGAGGCTAGGTTCATGAGTGGATTTGATAACTGGCTCATAAATAAATCGTGTTGGCTGATGATCCATGTCCTGAGCTGCCTGTCATAAGACTTCTCGTGCCCTTCGTAAAACAGGCTGCTAAACGGGGGGTGGATAAATGGTTAACAGTCATAGGGACTGAATTTGAATCATATCTGGGTTAAATTCAATTTATAAAGCAAGCAGCTTCAGTTCAAGCTCCCAAAGTATTGTCAATTCTGTGAAGACATTTAAAGATAAGCAGATTTCTAGAGTCTGAAACTATAGACAAGATAATGGTAGAGGAAAAGATGCATAGGTTCACCAAGAACAGGATATCATTTGGATAAGTAGGGTCTATCCAGGAAAAAGTGTCTGAGGTAGAATAGTTAAGGATGTCTTTCAAGTTTCGGAAAGTTTAAAATTAAGAAATGGGGAGGAAAATGGAGGAAGACATAATATCTGAGTTATCCAAGCTTCAAGTAAAGCAATCAGGGAGGAAGTGAAGAACATATCTGAGAAAAATAAAAAGAATAAAATAAGGATGCCCTAACTAAGAACTAATGAATGGGAGACGTGGAGAAAGGCCAATCCAGTATGCAAAACTGCTTCAAACATTAAAGACTCACCAGACCAAATGGCCAGATGGGAGTACTTAGCAACAAATGAGGACTCTGATATAATTAGCATGTGAGGAACCAGATAGCCTCTTGCTGCCAAACAAAAACTCTGTATAGGAAGGCTATGGTGTAGGCACACAGGAGGGGATGTAACTTTGTATTTTAGGACATCTTAAAGCAAGTTGCAGAACTTTATGGGAAAAGGAAATAAAACAGAATCACTGGGGGGTAGAAATGCCGCACTTAAATATCTAGATCAGAGGTTGGCAGAGTACAGCCTCCAGGCCAAGTCCAGCCCACAGCCTATTTCTACAGAGCCTGCAAGCCACATGAAGTTTAAGAAGAAAAGATACTATTTTGAAAGACATCATATTAAAAATAACTGTACCCAAGTAGAAAAATATAAGGAGTGTCATAAATAGCAGAAAAGATGCAAATTAAAAAATGTTAAAGCTAAAAGAGAATTGGGGGACATTTCTGAGGACCCAACCCCAGTATTGAAATCTTTGTTAGAAATGTGGGAGGCAGAAAGACAGCAAGAGAATCAATGAGACCAATTGATTGATGATCACAATATAAAAAGACCATGCCGGTCTGAAAAGGAGGTAACAGAATGAATCAGTTTATAAAGGAAGGCATTAGTGACATTCCCACTCCTAAATTAACTTTTGAAGCATATCGGTCACGGATACAAAATCAAATAGCAATAAATAAACTAGATGTTCTTGGCTGAATCAATAATGCATTTTGTCACAATTTTCTTTCCCAAACTTGCGTAAGCACTGGAAATAAATGGGCTCTACCCAAGTTTAGAAGAAACTCAAGGGTGAAATTTTGGATCCATTGCAACTTGTAATGACAGATCAATTTAATGGAGCACTGCCAAAGTGCTAATGTGAGAGGCATTCATGAATAAGGACCAAAGGATATGATTCCCTGTGCGTTTAAGAGTAAAATAATCTGTAGTAAGAAAGGCAAGGTAGCTAATGAAAGGGAAATTATATCCCCTTCATATTTTTAAGGAAGTATGTGGGAAAGATAAAGCAATAGATGTCCTCTATTTAAATACTTAGTAAGACTGGGGTAAGATTCCATGAAAAACTATGCATATTTAATAACATTTCTTATTACAAAAGCAATATATATTCTTTGCAGAAAATGTGGAAAGTACAGAGAACCAAAATGAATAAAATTAAAATCATCTATAATCCAGCTAACCAGAGATGTCCACTGTTAATATTTTGCCGTGTATTTTGGGGGACCAGACATGGAATTTAATTAACTATTTTATCGTCGAAGAGAACTGACACTGGCTCGAAAGAGGAAAGAAGAGCAAAGATAAATATTTTTAAAACTGCTCCAACTCACAAATGGATGCTAAGATGTAACAAGAGACTGTTTACAATAAAATCCTCAGGTTTGCACATGACACTAAGTTCTTTTTAATAATGAAATATTATGCCATTTATGTAGAGGAAACTGTGAAAATTTCACCAGACTGCATATGGGAGCAGAAAACTGGCAGATGAAATTCCTTACAGGCAAGTGCAAGAGAATACATTCAGGAGACTGTAAGACTAATTACCATGGAAAAGGATGGATTCCAAAGTTTCAGTCACCATCTAGAACATGGAGCATGACATCATTACACACCATATCTTAAAGACAATGTACTGATCTGACTAAAGGATTAAAAATGATGCAGAAACCAATATTCTACTCTCTAAAATAATTGTATATCCACAGTTAGTCTGTGCATTAAGAGGGGCCAGAATAATTCAAAAAGTGATCAGAGGTCAAAGAAGTGAAGACACTCACCTATGAGAATCAGTGTTAGTAATTGGCATTCTCCGGGCTGCAAAATCTAACTGTGATAGCTGAAATCTAAACAAGATAAAGTCTATAAATTAGTGATATTTTGAGATTAGATGATCCTCCTTCACCTGGGGTGCGTGGACTTCAAGTGGTCTATACACTCCTTAAAATGGCATGTGTATCTACATGTATGTATGCATATATGTATGCATGTATTTACATATCTCTGTACATAAATATATATGAGTTAAAATATATATAATTATAATATATATGTATTTCTTCTGTTGAGTGGGTACATAGTTATCAACAGATTCTTAACAGGGTTTATGATTCAAAGTCTCAAGAACTCGTGGTCTAGACAGTAAGGATGTAGATTTTGTCACTAACTCCTGGGAGCTTATCTTGAGGCTTGAACAAGAAAGACTGAGAACAAATTAAGTTGTCTTCACCCCCACGAGAAACAAACATGTGGAACTCATTTCCCTGAGAAATGCTGTAGAAAAGAAGACATCGAGTTTATGAGAATGTTTGAGGGAGATGTTTGAAGTTGGTCTCCAAGCTTCTCATACTGGGGCTCCATGAGAGCAAGGACCAAGGTCTGTTTTGTTCACTGTTCTATCCCTAGTGTTTGGAACAGTGCCTGGCACATAGTTGGCACTCGATAATACTCTTTGCTCACCCAACGGTTAGACTGATCTTGGTAGTGCTATCAAAGGCAGTGACTGTGTGAATGCGGGATGTGTCCCTAGCGCCATTTCTGGTGTTTACTGGGTGAGGCTGCTTCCCTCCTTTTCTTCATGCCAGATCCGCATCTCATTTTCTTGCTCAAGGATCCGTCACTGTGAGAGCCCCTGGATTACGGGGGAGAACATGGCACCATGTCAGCAAAGAACTACGATAATTTGGCCTTGGAATAACACAGAAGAAAAACTAGAAATGAGATATCAAAGCAATAAAAGCTTATAAGAGTTTGTGAACATAAAACATGTGTAACTGTTAAATGGAACACTGTCAAGCAGATTAATTAGTTAACATTTGGAAAGAGCACTGAAGATGAAGATCGCCAAATAAGGGTTTTGTACATTGAACCAATTCCTCATTGTTATAATTAGATGGCATAAGAAATCAGTCCACTGATAGTTGAGAAAAATATCTGCCCAATTTGGACTGTGGAGGGTCTTTGGTCTATGGGAGGCTGAGCCCAGCATAGACTTCCTTGGGGATTTTGAGTAACACGTGTTTCTCAAGCATCTGTGGGGTTACAGCTGTGGAGTCCCGGTCCCCTGTGGTTCTCTGCTTCCTCTGACTCTCTGGAGGCCCACTGCTCGAGGCCTCTTAGGGCCAACTGAAGACTTTATAAACAGCCATGTTAGATGCTTCCAACTTGAATTTATATTTCGGTAAAAGGAGATTTTAGTCACTATTTCCTAGATAAATGGTATTCCATTCTTGAACAGTATTGAAATATTGAGCTCTCCAGACATTCTTGAAACCCAACATGACAAGGGGCAGAGCTCAATACCAAGGGCTGCCTCTGGCTTGTGCTGTCAGAACAGATACTCTCCCGAAAAAAAAAAAAAAAAGAACAGATACTCTCCCTGGAAGCAGGAGTCAATGAAGGGAGAATCCTGATTCAGAAATCATCTGGGCTGGGTAGCCAATAGCACGTGAAACCAGATTCTTTTAGTATCTGTGCAATTGTCTCTGGAAAAAGAAAAAAAAAACAAAACACCTACCTGTTTGATATAGTTTTACCTGTCCATCTAGCTAATATCTTTATTTTGACCAACATGTGTTTCTATTTATTTAAGTTTTAAGATTCCCCCCTACTTCCAAAACTGAACTGAGGCAGCTTATGGATTAAAATGAAGTGCAAAAAACTAAAGCATCCGAAATAAAATAGGACAGATAGTGCATTCCTATGCTGGAATTCATAAGACACAGTATACACTAGTGGAAAAAGTATTGGAACTGATGTTTAAAATTCCTGGGCTCTAGCCATAACTCTGTCTCTACTGAACTGTGTGGTCTTGTGCAATCTTTATTCCATTGGCAAAACAAAGTCTCTGGAAATTTTTCAACATGATGTTTTTTAAGTGTTTAAAAAATAGTATTGTGGGGGCGCCTGGGTGGCTCAGTCGTTAAGCGTCTGCCTTCGGCTCAGGTCATGGTCCCAGGGTCCTGGGATCGAGCCCCACATCGGACTCCCTGCTCAGCGGGAAGCCTGCTTCTCCCTCTCCCACCCCCCCTGCTTGTGTTCCCTCTCTCGCTATGTCTCTGTCTATCAAATAAATAAATAAAATTTAAAAAAAAATAGTATTGTGGCATTCGCATGTCAGACCAAACAGAGTGGGTGAGGTTGTAGAGGGAACTGTTAAGAGGCTGAAGTGTAACCCGGGCATGGGGGGGAGTAACAGTAGAAATGGAAAGAAAAGGAAGGACAAAATGCTTTTTAAGGGTAACCTGACAGAACTTGGAAATTGACCAGATACAAGAATGAGCAAGATGACACAAAGATGACCTTGAGTCTGTGGCTGGAAGCATGACGTCTCTGTGAATAGAAAAAGGAAAAAATGTTTCTAGAAGAGGAGATGAGGCCAGGATGAGAAGGGCAGACTCAGTGTGGAGTCTGCAATGACTGGAAACCACCCAAGTGAAATATCACGTGGTCTTGTCTGGTGCAAGCTGAACCTACAGGCAGGAGATCAAAGCCCTGAAGGCATTAGCATTTCAGTAAAGGAGTAGATGAGGACATGCATGAGGCGTAAGGGGGAGTGGAGGGCTGAGTTAGCCAGGCCCAGAGACCAGGTTGCTCAGGACCAAACATTTATCTCTGTCATTAACTAATATCTGCTCCAACTATTTAGGTAAACTCAGTGCATCACCTGTGTTTTATTTACATTTCCCCAAACCTGCCCCTGTCCATTCCAAGCTTCTGTGCTTCTGCGGGTCTTTTGTGCTGTGCTCACTGTCAACCTTCTCCAGAAAACTTGAGCAAGTTAGTCATGAGTTTAAAGTCGCTTTCCTACCATTTATCAAGGGCAATTGCCCAGATCCCGTATTCAACTGCATGAATCCCCATGATTCTTTCTCCTATATAATAGTATTCAACTTTGTGAATCCTCAGAGGCAGGTAGATAGTCCCAGAGTTTTCCGTTGTATGATATTTACTCCTGGCCCCATAATAAATTACAGATCAATGTATTAAATTACCAAAATACTGATCATAAAAAAAAAAATGTCCTTCCCCTCCTAATGTCATCATCAAAGATACCGTATTTGGTGAAATAGAGGGAAATCTGACTTGTTAGAATAATTAACTTCTATGAAATATAAATTGGATATCTTTTCAGCACAACACATATATATATTGTGTATAATATTGTCTATTATATATAACTTACAATTATATGATCATATATTACATATAATTACTATTATAATTATATTATTATTAATATATTATGGTGGAGTATTTACCATGATAATATGTGTTATAACATGTATGTCTTAGTGATTGGAAAATGATGTCACTCAGATCTATAACATTTTTAAATAACAGTTATAGATGACATTATCAATGTAGTTTATGCTAACATTTACTAAATCAATGTTCCTAATGATATTCATCTATGACATAAATACAATAACAGTAAGGCCAGATGCAGGAAGAAATGAGGTGTATAGTACAAAGGAAAGGGACACCTAAGGATAGAAATTGGCCATGACTTTGGCTTTCTTGGAAAACTGCACATAGCCCTGGTGGTCTATGAATAAGATTCTCTCAATCCCTCCCCTCCATGGCTCTCAGCCGTTCCTAAAATAATGTCAGTCTCGGATTGAAGCAACTGAAGCACTGAGGGACAACTGGAATACAGACCAGCCACAGAAAAATGGTCTTCCCTCTGCAAAATTAGATGTATCAGTCTAAGAGCAAAAGAGAATGGTATAGAACCTTGCTGATGAGATAAGAGCACAAGAGAAAACGTGTGTGTTTGAGACAAAAAAGGAACAAAGTTGTAGAGGTTTCCAGTAGGAGATGTTAACCTTAGAAAAAAATGAGATCCCTGTATTCTTACTACAAAGAATTATTTGTATCATCTCTGCCTTGATAGATCATCAAATATTTAGTTTGAATGTAAGCAGAAAGTCCTGAAGGCATATAGGACAATTGCTAGAATTAGAACCAGAGCATCATGTCATCACTACATTACTTCCTAGCTGTGGGACATTAAGACAAGTTATTTAACCTCTCTGAGACTTTTTTTTTTTTAATCCGTAAAATGGGAATGGTAATTATAATGTATCCCTTGCAAAGATACAGGAATGAGTAAGATTACATAGCTAAAAAGAGTTTTGTAAAATTTTAGTGCTAGGCAAATGCCAGTCATTAGCAATTCTCTAAGGTCAACATCATATGTTTATCTATTTATTGAGGATGAGTTCAGTTCACTTGGGATTGAGCAAGCTCAGAGGACACCCAGGCAGTTGTGGGGGTGATCAGAGAAGAGTTCTCCCCAGTGTTTGGGGAGACGAAGTGTGCAGAAGGTAGCGACTTGACTGCATGAGGCCACCACAAAGGGGATCCACTCTGTCCAAGCTGCCTGACCTGGATTCCACTGGCCTTCCAGGAGTTAGAGTTACAAGGTTGGTGCCTGTTCCAAATGCACCTTGTGGGTGGCTTCATTGCCAGAGACACAGTGGGGGAGAATCTCACTGGTCAAGTGCCAGCTCTGCGCTCAGCCTGGCCTCCATCTGCCATGCAGTGACATTGTGGAACTATGTCCCAGAGAATGACTGCCTGAGTTGTCCCACCCCACACCCTCAGAGCATCAGACTCACAGCCCTGGAAGTTCTGTGCACAGTGGTTCTTGGGAAATCATTATCTAGTTCAAAGGGCTTTGGGCAATAACAATGGGAATAGTGACTGAAAGAGTCTTAGGTTTAGTCCCTCTACTTCATTCCACCGACTCAGCCCTTCTCTTGCCTTTTATATCATTCCTGTCTCTGTCCCTTTCAATGGTCATAGTAGTAAAGCCAAGACATGTTAATACCCCTTACGTGATAAAGAAGTTGTTAGATTCTCTGCTTTTAAAGCATAAAAACTAAAATAATTTACAAATCTTTCTCTGTCAACAGAGCAAAACAAAAATAAATTCCCATTGGTTTATTTACTGTAGCAGTAAATTTTATTTTTTTCCCCCTTGGGGAAGCTTGATAGGAATTTGAATTTGAAGCAGTTCTAAGTGTGAGTCCACAGTTGTTACCACAATGAGTTCCTGAAAATCTTTATCATAAAACACCACTGTAAGGCAGGCTGTATTTTGTACTTCCCCATAGAAACCAGTTTATAATTAGGGTTGTGTTCCTGATCAAGGACTCAAGTCCAAGAACTCACAGATATGACCAAAAATATGTCATAAAGGAAAGATGCAATTATAAAATTTGATAGTCATTTAAAATAGTAAAATTAGGCCCCAGGTCTTCTAAAATGAGCAAAAATAGGACACGCACAATGATTGTGAAAGGGCCCTAACCCACCAGTTAAGAACATGGATGGCATAAAAATGCAACTCTACCTTGTTATGAATTTGCCTAAAATTAATATGTTATCTGCAATAAATATTAAACTTGAGTTCACAATAGCATTGTTTGCTGTCCTCAATTTTAGAAAAACTTTCTAGAGAGGTTTTGGATGAGTTGAGCCTCCTTACAAAGCCAGCTGGTGAGCAGGGACCGGGGCAGAAAACAAGGGTCAGCCCCCGAAGGAGTTCCATTGTACACTTTTATTATCACTTAGATAAACGAACTGAGAACATGCTAATTAAATTTGGAGGGGATGCTCCACAATTTTAAGATCTTGGTTAAAATGAATAAGAATCACAAGTTGGAGAATGGAGACAGAGGTAAACAGAATGAAATTGAACAGGGATTCATGAGAGATGGTCATTGTCTAAGTGGAAGAGGACTAAACTGCCTATCATGACTATCAAGAAAGTATTTCCTGAAGACTCGCCAAGCTAGGGGAGATATAGCTATGGTGTAAGAGGTTTAAAAGAAACAAACTGAGGGTTCTAGAGGGGAGGGAGGTGGGGGGATGGGTTAGCCTGGTGATGGGTATTAAAGAGGGCATGTACTGAATGGAGCACTGGGTGTTATACACAAACAATGAATCATGGAACACTACATCAAAAACTAATGATGTAATGTGTGGTGATTAACATAACATAATAATAATTTTAAAAAGAGGTTTAAAAGTAGAAAAAGGGCTGATCATCATGGAGGATTTAATACCCTACATTAAAAGCAAGAAAAGAGAGACAAATAGTTTTAAAATAGGCACATTTTGTAAGTATAACAGACATGAAATAGTCAATAAAAGCAGAAATTGTAGGGTTTATGGGGTTCCCCAGCCCTTCTGTCGACTCCAGCCTGTGCTATCACCCAGAAGTCACACGTTATTGAGTGGCATGGCTGTCTTCCTGTTTGGCATGTGTCCCTTGTGTCTTTCCATTTCTACCTATCCACCTCATTACAGGCACTCAGTAACAGTTTGTTGAATGAAAAAGCAAATCAATGTTCTATTTTGCGGTGAGAAGCACTTAGGTAAAAGTCAAAATTCCTGAGTTGCCTTCAGGAATGCCTCCTTGCCTCAGCCACTTCCAGCATTTGGATCTGGAGCAAGTTCTGATGAGGCATCTCTTACCTTTTGAACACAAAGGATCACATGTATTACTTCTCCCCCACGTTGGGCTCATGCTGGGAAAATTTTGGACCACCAAATCTCTTTATGAGGTGATTTTTTTTTTTTTTCCCTTGAGACAACCAGGGTTAACACACTAAGTTGATATGATTATTGCCAAGAGCTGAAAAATTACATTTTTATAGTCTATACAATTTATCACTGGTAAATACTCCCCTTTTTAAAACTGAAAATAGATCATTGCTACCCTCACATTACCACTGTCAGAGTCCAGCCCCCACACTGAAAGCAAGTTTTGATCTTATCTATGGGTCTTTCTCGTTCCAACGATCTTGAAATCTGTATAATTCTGGGTTATGCCCTAGAGAAGAAAAGGCTGGTACTTGATAACAGTCTATATCCAAACATATGTGGCTATGGATAACTGTTTGTGAAATACAGGAAAAGTGAAAACAGGAAAAGAAAATATGAAAGGAATTATCAATTTAAATAGAAGCAAGAGGAATGTACATTTGTTTTTTTAAAAATCCTCACAACCAGCGTTCCCACGTACAACACAGAATTACCAGAGATGCTGGTGAATCCCATGGTCCTCGCTCACCAGCCAGGTTCAGGAATCCATTTCACAGCACGTGAGACCTAGCACAATGCCTCCCCAAACAAATGATGTACAGATGGAGAACTATGTTATTTATTAACCATGCTTTCAGAGAATGGGGGGCAAGGAATATAAGGGAGAGGAGAGAAGCAGAACAAGAAACATTGCCTTCCCGGGAGACAGATGAGAGCAAATAGTGAGATGTCCATCTGGCCAAGAGCAAGAAGCCTGGTCCAGCACATGCTCTATGCTGTTGGCAGGCCCCACGTGGCTGCTGCAGGACTCGGGAGACACCCTCATCCTCGCTCTGCCTCAGCTACCCCGTCCCTCCAGTGGAGAAAGTCACCCTGCCTCATTCAACCTGCTGTGGGTAAAATCAGGCTGAGGTACTTTGACAAGTTGAGAAAGTTAAGAAACTAAAGAGTCATTTTGAGTGTTTTTAAGAAAAGGATAAGCAGGGGGGTGGAGGGATGGGGGAAATAGGTGATGGGGATTAAGGAATGCACTTGATGTGATGAGCAATGGGTGATATATGAAAATGTGGAACCGCTATATTGTACACCTGAAACTAATATATCCCCCACCATCTGTTAACTAACTGTAATTAAAATAAAAGCTCAGAAGGAAGAGATCAAAACCTAAAGCTTAAGAATAATAAAGATGCGGGGCGCCTGGGTGGCTCAGTCATTAAGCGTCTGCCCTCGGCTCAGGTCACGATCCCAGGGTCCTGGGATCGGGCCCCGCATCGGGCTCTCTGCTCCGCGGGAAGCCTGCTTCACCCTCTTCCATTCCCCCCTGCTTGTGTTCCCTCTCTCGCTGTCTCTCTCCCTCTCTGTCAAAATAAATAAATAAAATCTTAAAAAAAAAAAAAAAAGAAGAAGAAAGATGCAACATTAAAAAAAAAAGCATGAGAAAGGACATGCCTCATCTCCTATTGGACTGTATAAAAATCAAGGGGTCAAATAAATATAAGAACAGCATGGAAAAAACAAGTCTTCTGCTTCACATACAACTTGCACACCTTCTCTTCCACTTTGTATATTTCCATTAGTGTCTTATTGCTTTATTCTCTTTCCCAATTTTTTTCTCTCGGGGTATTCATCCGTCAGGTGTTACAAACAATAAAGACATCACTTTTTCTGTCGAACTCTGCATCTGGGCTGAGAGAGCACTACTACGTAGAGGCTGAGGCGTGGGCTCCTGGCTGCCTCTTCAGCCACCGATGCTCTGATCACCTGGCTGGGGAGGGCACTTCTCAAACCCAGTGCCTCCTGGGTTGTGCTTAGGAGGCAGGCCCCGAAGGTGTGCCCTTTCCTGACGATAGCTTAAAAAAAAAAAAAAAGTTTCCAAATCTCTCTTCCCTTAAAGTACTTAGTAAGAATAAAAGAACTGGGAAAAGGAAGAAGGAAATCACAAAAGAAAAAAAAAATGAGGGTATATTGGGAAATTTGAAACGTGAGGGAAGAGAATAAGAAGTGGAGAGAGAAAAAGATCAGAGAGGAAAAAAAGATTTCTTGAGAAGAAGAAAAAAGAGAGAAACTGAGAGCGGATACAGGCCAACTTGAAAAGAAATGGTAGAATGTGTAAAAACACTGACTTCACTGAGCACAGGAATAAAAGCAATGCCAAATAAAAGGCAAAAGAAAAAAGCACTAAAATGAAAGAGCTTTCAGAAAAAGAAAAATGTCATGTAGAGATAAAAGAGATGAAAAAAATTGGGGTAAAAAATTCTCCAAGCATTTTTATTTAGTTATCTAAGAAAGAATATGAATTCAAGAGGATAGGGGAACTAAGAACGACAAACAGTCGTCTAAGAACGTAAATGATCCTAAAGAACAAGGAAGAAAGGAGACAAATGATTTGGGCAAAGGAAAAACTCTTATATAAGAAATTTTCAGCAGCTAAATTAGGTGAAAAGACTTGTTGCAAACATTGTCATCAATAAAAAGAGTTTCTTGAACTCACTTTGAACCTGGCAAACACAGGTAGTGAGAACAGAGAGCCCCTTTAGAGAGGAACCAGGACAAATCCAAAAACAAACTAGCTACCCTGAAGGAAAAGCTCCAGGGAACGCAGGTGTCTTTTATCCTGCCACCTGACAGTCAAGGCATTCTGCAAATATCTGTGGAATGAATGAATGAATGAATGAATGAATGAATGAATGAACGAACATATAAATAAATCTATGGAGCTTCAGGAGCCTTCCATATAATGGTGACACCTAATGACATAGAAACATTCTCTGTTCCCCAACATGGATCCCCACCTCATGTGGAAATTCCTTTCCTTCTCTTTGTTCTGCCAGCAAAAATGACAAAATCCAAGGTCACCCCAGCCCCATTTCCCATAAGCAGGGGAGAAGGGAAATGGTGAGAATTTTTAACTTTTCAAAGCATTTATAAAATACCTCACTTGATCCCTGACAAGTTGAGCAAGGCAACATAATTATCTTTAGTTAAAATCAACACTGAGATGTCGAGTAATCATTTTAATGACCCCAGGAAAGAAGAACAATAGAGGTAAGAATGGCTAAATAGGAAGGCCCCCTGACACCTATTCAGAGAGATTTTGTAACTGCTCTGGATGATGTCAACAAAGCTTCATTCAGAATGTCTTTGAAGAAATGATATGCTAGCTGAGTTTTAAAATTGTTAAATAAGGGGTACCTGGGTGGCTCAGTCGTTAAGCATCTGCCTTCGGCTCAGGTCGTGGTCCCAGGGTCCTGGGATCGAGCCCCGCATCGAGCCCCGCATCGAGCCCCGCATCGAGCCCCG
>NW_023270812.1:277594-339834 GCF_011800145.1 Mirounga leonina | reverse complement strand
ATCGAGCCCCGCATCGAGCCCCGCATCGAGCCCCGCATCGAGCCCCGCATCGAGCCCCACTTCGGGCTTCCTGCTCCACGGGAAGCCTGCTTCTCCCCCTCCTACTCCCCCTGCTTGTGTTCCCTCTCTTGCTGTATCTCTCTCTGTCAAGTAAATAAATAAAATCTTAAAAAATAAATAAATAAATAAAATTGTTAAATAATATGGCTTGAAGGTATTAGACTAGGGAATTGAATATACACAGGTGCACACACAAAGATACACACACACACAATTACACTACACTTAAAGCAGTCAAAATCAACACTGAGAATTCCATTGTTATGGAATTTTTTTATTATTTTTTTTTTATTTTTATTATTATTATGTTATGTTAATCACCATACATTACATCATTAGTTTTTGAGGTAGTGTTCCATGATTCATTGTTTGCGTATAACACCCAGTGCTCCATGAAGAACGTGCCCTCTTTAATACCCATCACCAGGCTAACCCATCCCCCCACACTCCTCCCCTCTAGAACCCTCAGTTTGTTTTTCGGAGTCCATCGTCTCTCATAGAATTCCATTGTTATTTAAACGACCCCAGCCAAGGACTGGAAAACTCTCTCCAGTTACCTTGATTGTTTTTATAATAGAATCTCCTTCCTACATGTCCAAGCCTATTACTAAATTTTAAGGTGTTTTTTCCTTTAAGGGGTATCCCTTTTTAAGGCAGCTACTGTGATAAAGCTAAGAAGACACTACACAATAATTTAAAATAATTAAATGTACGTCGATCTCAGGCTTGAAAGTATACAATTAAAAAGGATAGTTTCAGGATAGAGTTCATATTACAGAAAGTGATCCTAAGACCTGGGGAATTTTCTATCAGTTCCCTGAGCTAGAGAAGCAAGACTAAGAAGTATGGCCAGGCTTCAGAAGAGCAAATCAGAGTTAGACAAATATGTGTTCATGTCAACCCAGAGATTTTCAAGTTGCATTAAGTATGGCACACTTAAATAAATGCATTTAAAATCATGGCATAGTAAGCCATGTTTCATTTTATTTTATTTTATTTTATTTTTAAAGATTTTATTTATTCATTTGAGACACAGAGATACAGAGATACAGAGAGAGAGAGCGCATGAGCAGGGGGGCAGACAGAGGGAGAGGGAGAAGCAGGCTCCCCGCTGAGCCAGGAGCCCGACATGGGGCTCAGTCCCAGGAACCCGGAATCATTACCTGAGCCGAAGGCAGATGCTTAACCATCTGAGCCACCCAGGCACCCCGCCATGTTTCATTTTAAATTGTCAAGAAACCCATTAGATAAACAGCATGGATTCGACCTTTTAAAAAATATAATATTTAGGGCGCCTGGGTGGCTCAGTTGGTTAAGCGACTGCCTTCGGCTCAGGTCATGATCCTGGAGTCCCGGGATCGAGTCCCGCATCGGGCTCCCTGCTCGGCAGGGAGCCTGCTTCTGCCTCTGACCCTCCCCCCTCTCATGTGCTCTCTCTCTCTCATTCTCTCTGTCTCAAATAAATAAATAAAATCTTTAAATATATATATATATATAATATTTAACTGGGAAGTTTATTTTAAATAGTATTTTTTAAAGATTTTATTTATTTGTTTGAGAGGGAGAGAGCACAAGTATGGGGGGCGGACAGAGGGAGAGGGACAAGCAGACTCCCCACTGTGCAGGGAGCCTGACGCAAGATATGGCTCCATCCCAGGACCCTAGGATCATGACCTGAGCTGAAGGCAGATGCTTAACCAACTGACCCACCCAGGTACCCCTTACATAGTATTTAAAAGAGTCGTCTATATGAATGGAATTATCAAGTTTCTTCTGTAGTTGAGAACAACTGAACTTTCTTTCATGTCTGCTTTCTTCAGATTTGAAGTAACCCAGGTGTTCAGAGAGCTATTACTACACTCAACTCTAAAAAAATCAAAATATTAACATCCGTTTCTAAAGTGAATGCAATTATTTAATTTATGTAATATGGCTCATCATTTTCTTAGCTTGTGCTACTAGAAATGTGTGTTATTATTCTCTTCAATCAAGCAGAATTTAAACTCAGACTCACATATAAATCAGGGTCACAGAATCAGAAATTAAAATGGTTTACACAAGAAGAGAAAAATAGAATTTTCTTGGAATTAGAAGGGACCTTGGCAATCATCATAGTCACTTAATAAATACATGTCAACTTGAAATTTTTACCAATAATGAAAAAATTGGATCTTGAAAGAAAGTGCCAGTTATATATGAATCCATCCTAATCACTGACTATTTTCAGTAATTTCTATTTAAATGGTCAAGCATTTTTCTTTTTTACAGCACAAGACAAAGAGGAACTAAACAATGACATACCCATGCGTCAGAATAAATTTTTGCTGTTGAATTCATTGCCAGAAACCACTTTTTAGTGGTCACGGTCTCCTTGGGGTGCCTTTTAATGACACGTAGGAGGGAAGAAGATCAGAAGATGACCATAATAAATGATAATGCAAATGGAAAGCAGTTAGGCTGAAATGGACCAGAAACATTGATCCACTGACCTACCTGAAAGGTAAAACATTCCCTAGAACAAAGTGGACCTCTTCTCATCAACTTTTAAAGAGCTCCTGTTGGTACCATTTAATGCCACATAAAAAGAATTTGCCCAAGGAACCCTGGTGTACTAGAAAGCCGTAGGTGAAGATCTAATTCTCAGAAGAGATATTGATTATGTTGGATCACCGTAGGATCAACTGAGGAATTCAGCACAACCTCAGAGCTCTCTCCCTGCTGAAACTTACTCATTTGCTCATTCATTCAGCTGATGTTACATGGATCAACCGTGACTCCAGTGAATTTGGTGGGCAATACTTATGCCTCCATGGGCATTCTGTCTTTTTCTTTTTTTTTTTTAATTGAAACAGAAATAAGTAAGGTGGAATATTCATTCCATATGGGTAGCCAAAATAGTTTTTATTTTTTTATTTTTTATTTTTTATTTTTTATTTATTTATTTTGGCCTAGGTGGCCACATCTGATTCCTGTTTGGGTAGTGACTGGAACAGACTGACAGATGTGGAAGCATGATTCAAAACTCAGCCAGGGCAAATTTTCCAAAAAATAATTGAAGACTGCATTCAAGTCTTGCATATACATAGACACCTGCTATATTTGCATAGCCCAAGCTTGCAGGAAGCTTTAATCAATCATTTTCTGTGTGGAATTAGCCAACCAGAAAACCATTACTTATTTCTCCAGAAAAAAAAAAATTTTGTTTTTCCTCACTGCTAGATCAGTTGCATCTCGTCTTCCACTCACCTCCCTCCACCAGCAAACAAAGTTTATACCAAAATATATGGGTCAGTGTCCCAGTTTAAAAACAATCTTGGCTTAAGTTTAAATCTCCAAAAAGGCATATTCTGTCGCTTCGTTTGCCAATATGCGTAAAAATTCTGCCTTCTCTCACACACCTCTTCATTTCTATTTATTGAGTGTTCCTTACCATGACAGGTGTTAGGAAACTAGTCAACAAAAGGAGACAAATATTGGTTAAATAATCATAAAAAGTATGTAATTACAAACCACGATGGCTGTAGAGTGTGCTACATGAAAGGATAAAACAGGGGAATCTGATGTAGCTGTAGGACTGGGGAGGTGGGGGGGTCAAGAAAGAAGGAGTACATGAGCTGAGATTTGAATAAATAGACATTAACCCAGCAAAAGTTGAGAGGAAGGGATCACAAGGGGGAGGAGAAAGTTGCAGCCAAGAAAAAATATCATCTGCAAAGGCCCTGGGACAGGAGGGAGGCTGCTCACTGAAGAACTGAAAGGCTTATGAGAATGTAACAGAAAAAAATGGAAGGATGGAATAAGAAAGCTGGAGAGAATGGCCCCAAAGCATGTGAGGCTTTGCAGAACTCACAAGGAGTTTGGACTTCAAGAGCAATTACAAGCCATTCAAATGTTTTCAGATACATATTTTTAAAAGCTTTTCCTGGGTACACTGTAGGGACATACTTGGGTGAAGAGGCCTTTCAGTGGACCTGAGTTAAATGACGGTGGTTCCTGCTATAGGGATATGTGAGAGTTGGAAAAAGCGTATGCATCCGGGGACTCTTAGGACGAAAAACCCATAGGACCTGGCTTTGTTAAACAAACACATGAATGTTATTAGTGAATCAGCCCTCAAAACAAGTCACATTTATTTATTCTTCCCACTTACCACACCAACTGAATTTTAGAAATATTCTCTATACAAATGGTAATTTTAAAAAAGAGGAAGTATAAACTCCATCCAATATAAGTGTTTTACAAAAAAGGCATGTGAGCCCTTATGTGTCTGATGGGCCTTATTTCATGTTATAAATAAACATTCTTTAATTCAGTTATTTTTTCCCCTTTGAATATTTTTGCAAGAGACTCTTCCAGGTTTCTGATTTATTCTCTACATTTATAAATATGTAAATGTTAATAGCCTTCAAGTTAGAGCCAAGCTACAGGTCTCTATTTCTTAAAGTGTGTTCCCCAGAACTAGCCCTTTCGGAGGTAAGTAGATGTTACTTAAAACAGTATTTTTTCATAAAGAAACAATGTTAAGCAATATTTAACAAGTTTCCTTACTGAGGGCTTTTCAGAGTCTTTGCTATGCTAATATGTGTTATGAATTTCCACAAGAGAAATATGTAGCCCATCCCAACTCATGTGTCCAAGGAATGCTTTCCACTAAAGCATCTCAGGGGACTGACATCCCATATGATCCTTTGGATAGCAGAGCCATGAACATACTGGCTTAGCTCCTTGAATAGGATTTTGCATCCAACAGGTCTTTATAATCTGTTGAATGAATGAAAATACAGATTAAGAGTTGCAAATTCTAACACTAAGTCTCTTAGATGAGGGAGGGCCATCATTAAAAGGACAGCCACTCACAACTCAGCTTCCAGCCAACTGGTTGACATGAAAGATTCCAATTTTTTTGAGAAGCCAGAAATCTATATTTCTACATGAAATTTTGTCATTTTTTTAATGTTTTTAATAACTAGAGGTCAAATAGAACATTTAGGCTACTGGTTTTCAGCTTCAGGGGCATTCTAATACAGATTATTTTCACCACGTTAAAACAAAATTACCGTGAACAGCGGGGGCAAGTTGCTCTAGTGGAAGAATCAAGAACGCTCCTATGAAGTCCGTAAAAGCTTTCCTCCCTTTTAAGGAACTCGCACTGTCCATTTGAGGGAAATTAACTCCTTCGTGGCCTGGAGGTATCATCAGAAGCCTGAAAATAGATATCTTACCAAATAACACTGTCAGGCCTTGAAAGAAATAATTATTTCATTAAGATAAGCACATTTTCTCCCTATTTAGAAAAGATCTGGTCATTCAGGAATAAAGAACAATAGAAAAGCAATCCCACTTGAGCAAGTGCATTATTACACCAGAGGCAACACTAAGAGACAGAACACAATCAGACCGGAGTTTAATTACAGATGGGATTGCTTGTTTTGCTAAAGAGAAGAAATGTCATTGCTTAAAAGACAGTCAACTCTCAGTCATTTAAGATGTGACCCAGCATCTTATTCGCTGTCCAGCTCCACTCTTTCTCCTTTCTTGCTTAGAATATTTGTCCATGAAAAGGTACAGGAAAATGTACTTAAAAGTTTATATTTCTTAAATTGAATCAAAACAATAACAACTACTACTACTACTCACACACACACACACACACACACACACACACACACTCTCCATACACACAGGTTAGGTATTCTGTGTTCCGGTTTTCTTCTCATTTGTACTATTGCTATAATGAATGCTTTATTGCTCCTCCTTTACTTAAAATTCTACTTGTATATCTTTTTCTTTGTTTTATCATTTAGAAGTCTAGCATGAATAGTGGAGAAAAAATTATAATGGTAGCATGTTTCTATTTTGTAAAAATCAATCGTATTTTTAAATGAAGTGTTAACTTGAGAAAATGAGATTTTTGTACTGCTAAGGGAACTGTATATAGATCTAATAACACCTCTCTAATCTGGAGATAACTTGTTTCATGACCTCGATGATCTAAAACATATCCAAGAAAATGGAATTGAACTAGTAAGTCTATGAAAGCCAAAATAGATCATAACAACAAAAAATAATACCGCTACCTCATGTTGCCAGGGCAACTTTTCTTTAAATCATTTTTCCTTTTTTTGAATCTTATTTTATTTAAGTATTTATTTAAATCTTATTTAATTTAAATTAATTAACACATAGTGTATCATTAATTTCAGAGGTAGAATTCACTGATTCATCAGTTGCATGTAACACCCAGTGCTCATTACATCACATGCCGTCCTTAATGCCTGTCACCCAGTTACCCCATCACCCCTCTTTAAACCCTTTTAAAACACTTTCATAAACATAATCTCTTTTGGTCCTCTCAACAACATTTTAAGAAAGAAAGGGTTAGCAATATTATGCCCATTTTTCAGATGAGAAATCTAGGTTTGCCATATAAGATTTCATCCAAGTCAGGACAATAATCGGGGCCCTATTCATTATAATGCCAGGACAGCAAATGTAAAGATGATCCCAGGCAAACCAGAACATATAGTCACTCTAGAAAGATGATGGCTCGAAGCCGTGCCCTTACCTAAGGAAGCCCTTCAGGTCTTCTCTCAGAGATCATTTGCTCCTTGTAATAATAGCTGAGGTGCTCCCCTGGCAGGCATGAGGCTGCCTCTAGCTGACAGGTGAGGGATACAGAGTCAGCCTAAAAGGACAAGGTTGAACCTGCAAGTCTCAAACAGATGAATTGGGCCAATGGTCCAAATCACAATGATTAGGGCATTTCATGAACTTGTGGCTAATGTCCCATTCAAATGTCAAATCAGTGCTAAGGACGCATGCAGTGTCTAGACTCTTCGTCAGGCAATGGAAGAGTCTTGGTCTCAGGGCTTTGTCCCCAGTATTTCCAGGGACTACTTGGGCTACAGGGATTGGTTAGGATGGGTAAGACATGATAAAGGGAGCAAAGGACAGCAAAAGGCAAGAAGGTAAGTCTGGGAGAAGGGAGCTAAAATTCAGAGCATCCCCAGTTCCATCAGAGGACAGAGCTGCATAGGAGTCACAGAAACAGTTAGGGCTCTAGACCAGCCATGTGTATCAGGAGCCTCCAGGGCAGCAGCAGCTCCTGGGGCATTCACACGGCAAGGGAACTGAGGACCCAATATCAGATTTAGAGCAACAATACCAAACCCAGGAATGAGGCTTCTAATTCCTGCTAGGCTAGCGGCTAGGGGAAGGTCTTCATGGGTTGCAGCTAGGCAGGAAGAAGGGAAGAACAGAGAGTCTCACGGGAACCCCAGTTCTGACAAGCTGCATCATCTGATCACCTTGGTTATCGATTGTGGGTGGGGAACGGGATGCTGCTGGGCGCAGACCCTCTCACAGCCAGAGAACTGCTGACCAGCCGACTTCTGGAAAGATGCAGATGCCCTTGAATGAGTCATCAGGGACCTGCACAAGTGAGTGGGATTCTGAGTTCCCGTAGTTCCTGAGGGCCCTTGGTTGGATGATACCTAATGGGATTCTTAGCTCTAAAATTGACAGTAAGTTACAAACATGATTCTTCCTTTTCACAAAGGTTAAATTAGATGCTGTTTAAAAAGGGGTGGCCAAACGTAAGAGTCCTTAGAAAGATGATCCGTCCAAAATAATTAACAACAGAAGACTTGGTTGCTTTAAGAGTTAAGCCCTCTGAGCTATTCAGAAGCCTCCATTAGCCTTTGAAAATAGTGCAACATGGCGGGAAAGACAAAGGACTTTTCAAAAAATTAAACAAACGAACAAAACCAAAATTGAGGTTGTCCCCCCACAACCAGTTCTCCTCTTGGACTTGCTGCAGAAATGACCATGGAACCCCTGAATCTCTGCTCACCCAAGCTTGGTGTGCGAGAACGCCATGCTTGGCTTCAACAATTCAGCTGTCTCTCTGCTGTCCTCTCATGCTCATGCTTTCAACCTTACATTTTGACGTGAAGTTTTCACCTTTCTTTGTGCACTGCTTACCAAGCCAGTGCCCTGACCTCCCCACATCACTTCCTCTGCTCCTTTTTGTTCATGTCTTCATGCTCTTCTGACCGTAATGGAAGCATTTTGGCTAAATATCATCTTCTCTCTATGAAAACCTCTCCTGTATCTTTTTCCTCTGTTCTCCTAAATCATTTTAAATCACATCACAAGGTTCTCTTGTTCACCTCTTCTTTAAATATGCTTACCACTGAGCATTAAATGACTCCCATTTCTTTCCCTTGGATATCCCAATGTGGAATACTTACTGGGGCAACTAGTCATTTGTATTTTAACGATCAGCATTAGGCTTCTTTTCCCAGTCTGCTGCCATGAACTAAACCAAAACAACCCGTAATGTGGACTTTTGTCTGCAGTGAATCTGAGAACAAGCAATCAACTTCAACTGATAACAAAGCACTGTGCATCCTGTAATTATAGTTATACCCGCAGTAGTGGGGGGCCAAAGAGAGGAGTTCACCGAGAAAGCATTTGTGCAATTTAGTTGAGCATCACTCTTTAAAGTGCATTATCCACGCTAACAACGTACATTCACTACTAATTGAAAAAGGAACTAGGACTGGGGCAAGAGCATTTTTGTCCTACAGTACCTCTATTACTGTGTAGGTTTAATAACTAAAAATAAAAAGCTAACATTTGTGACCACTCAGTGTATGACAATTCCCACGTACGCTAAGTACTTTATAGAATTATCTCTTGTAATCTGGAAAGATTACAGAACCACCGCATTCAGTGGTTTAGGTTATATACAGCGCAAAAGTAGCACATCTAAGGAGACTCTCATGTCTGAGTCATCTTACAGTTTTGAGATTTTTTTTTTTAATTTTTACTGTAAGTTCAAATTTAGCTTCAAAGATGAGCAAGCTACGTATTTATTAATATAGTTTTGTGGCAGGTGACTATAAAATGTCTTTTTCAATAGGATTGGTATATATCCCTTTCCACTTGAACTTACAAAGGAAGAATATATTTGATTATTAAAATAACTTGATGATCTAACAACATTCAGAATAACTTCTGTCTCTAAATAAGAAGTTGTTTTCTTACTGAAGTACTGATTGATTATCTTAAAATTAAAACAAAATTCTATCAATGTCACTATACTGCAATGCACATACTACTACTTGTTTTCTGCACTGAATGGGATTGCAGAGTTCCCATTTTAAATATACAGGTACTTTCTTTATGAAACAAATAACTAGGTAATAACCAATATTAATTTAGCATCAATAATATACAAAGTAAGTATTAAATTGACAAATTAGAGATTACTATATAATGAGCTGCTAATTACATTAGAGCACTTGTTTATTTGTTGCTATGGAAATTTCATAATTAACTGCTATTAAAATCTTTAGCTTATTATGTATCTATTATTTTAAAATTTGATTTTCTAATTATTGTGATTAAAAACTCAAATTGGATATTATTTTATGTTTAATAATTTGATTTGTATTATTTATTCAGAATGATTTTATGTTTGTATCATTGAAATTAATTAAAAATATATCATATATTAACTTCAAAAAGACTTCTTACTTGCAAATAGGAACCTTTCTCTAATTCAATCAAAGGTGTCCTACGAGCAATAGTCTTGATTCTTCCACCAACCCCGTGATGGAAAGGATACTATTATAATTCTTTCTTCACAGATGAGGAAAGAGAGGCTTTAAAATGTTAAATAATTTGCCTGATGACACAGAGATCACAAGTCATGGGGACAAAAGTCAAACCTTGACACTCTGAGCCCGACCTTCCTGCCTAACTGCTAAACAGCAAGGTTGGTGGAATTATAGGTCTCCCTCCTGAAAGGATCTCTCTTGTATCCTGCCTGGCTGGACATTTTGGTTGCTGATGTCACTACAGATTAGACAACAAAGGTGAAGTGTATTTCTTCCAGAAGATCACAGGGATGGTGGCGGAAGCTGAACACAACTGGCAAGCTGGAAGTACAATTCAATACTAGATTTCTAAAAATAGGAATGTGTTATGGCAATAGAGTGTATTTTGATAAGAAACAGAGCTAGATTCAAATTCTACCTCTGCCACTTAAGAACTTGCCCCCAACCCTTGGTCCCTTCTGTACACATTTCCAGCCATTCATTTGTCTAAGCCAGACACCTGGGAATCAGCCTCGACAACTGCCTTTTCCTCCCTCATCCCGTCTCCTCACACCCATCACCAAAAACTGTGCACTTGACTTTCCAAATAATTTTACAACGCAGCATGTTTCTCATCTCTACCACAGCTGCCCTGGTCCCACCATCATCTGCACAGAATTATCATAACACCCTCCATATCAGTGTCCCTTTGCACACTCTGGCTCTTCTCCAATTTATTCTCCCCACTGTATGCAGATCGACGTTTCATCTGATCAAGGCACACATTTTTTAAAATCCTTGAATACCTATTGTTTCTAAACATCAAATTCTACCCTAGGCTACAAGGTCCTGCAAGGGCAGACCCTACCTCCTTCTCCAGTTGTCTTCCCGCCTTGACTCATCTCCCTCCTCTTCTGCACAGCAGACCTGCTTTCAGATTCTCAAACACTCCCAGCTCCTTCCTACATTAAGGCCTTCATACGTGCTGTTCACCTTGGCCCATTATTTTTCAAGACTCATCTTCAGGTATATCGTCCTTGACCTTGACATTTCCTCCATATCTGTCCCCACCTTGCTAGCCTATGAGCAGATCAGGTCACTCTGTTTGAGCTTCTCCTATATTGTACCTTTCATTTTTCCTTCATGGACTTTCTTACAGGTTGTAATTCTATGTTGATATGTAGTTATTATTTGATTAATGTCTGCCTTCTCCCAGGGACTCTAAACTAAAAATAGGGAGTGACCGTGTCTGTCTTGCTCACCATTTGGATCTCTGTGCTTAGCACAAAGCATAGGTCACCAAATTCCTTTTAAATGGCTGAAAGAACTATGTGGCTTTGAGCAAATTAAACATTTTCAGTCCTTTCCTCAACTGTAAAAAGGATAATAACATAGCTGCTTCCAAGGTCGTTGAAGCTTAGCCAAGACCAGCATTGTAAAGCACGCGACAGAGTAAGCACACAACACATGGTGGCCGTTTCTGCTGTGATTCCTACAATAGCCGTGTGTGGCAAGAATCAGCACCTCTTTCCAAACTGCTTCTATCCCCATAAAAAAGGAAGACGTTCCCAGAAATAATTAAAACACTACAGAATATGAGTTTGTCATATTAGCCAAGTAGAAGGCCTGCTCGGGCAAAAATGTAAAGTAGCCAACATTCAGGACGCCTTACTCATATCTCCTCTGCCCGGGGTCTCTAGGAGCCCGACTGCTGGACTCACAGACATCCATCACCTCCTCAGTGTGGTCCTTCACAGGGAGACTCTGCTCCTTCCTCCTTCAGCGTCCTCTGCCAGGGGTGTATGCTGGCGTATCTGCTACAAAATAAAAGTTCCTGAACACAGAAATCATTTGAGAATCAGGGTTTTTTTTTCCTTTCTACATTCCTGCCCAAATCAACAACAGTAAGTACTCAATTAAGATTCACTGAATGAATGAATGAATGAATGAATGAATGAATGAATGAAAAGGGAATGAAGTTAGATAGAAAAGCCTGGATAGGTAGAAAAGACAATTAGAGCAAGAGGAATCGGGGTGCAGGGAGTAGGATGGGGGGTGGTGTACAAATCCAGAACACAGTTCTGTTCAGAGGGTTTTTCAAAAGTCAGGTCAAAGGAAATGGAACCTCAGAAGGAGTCGCTTTGCTCTGTTTACCCTTCAGCTGCTTCACAATTTACCTGCAATCCCCACGCCTGGGTCGGCTTTGACCTGAGATCTTTCTGTGGTGGTGGTGCGGGAATCTCCTAACTGCTATCTGATTCTTCATCAGCAAAATAGAGCTAATGACACTGACCTTCCTCATAGAGCTATTGTGTGGGATAATTAATAATTGCAGAATTCTTTGAGAGTATAAAGTGCGACATAAATGCTAAGCATTATTTCCATACAGTCTCCGCTGCCGCTTCTAAAGTACATTCTGGTCCCAGTGCCTTTGATCTGCTGTTATCACCTGAAATGGAGCAAACAATGCCTTTGTATCATTAAGCAAATGCATAATGAATGCTATTCATTGTTAAAGGTTACTTAGCAATATAACTTTTTTTTTTCTTTTGAATGGGGACATCCTCCTGTGAGAGGATTATGTAAGCTAATAGCTAATGTATCAAAGGAATAGGGAGAAAAGCAGGAGCCATGGCAACAGGAGCCAAGAGACCCACACTTCGGCCTTCCGGAAAAACCCGCTCCCACCCTCAGAGGGAGGATAAGGAGTAACTGGGAGAAAACTAGAGGGGAGGGCAAGCAGAGGAATCAGTGGTGGAAAATGGCAGGCTGGAGCCTACCCATCCTCCGGCCACAGGCTCTCAGCTTACTGTACAAGATGTGATCTGCAATATTTGGGAGAGCAAAGGTTGCGTGCCAGAGTCTAGTTCTCCAGCATTGCCCTCTTCCTCAAGCCCTTGGGTCTTCCTCTTCATGTTCACTGATGCTTTATTGGGAAGGTTCTGTTTTTCTTTTGAATATAACCTTTCCTAGAGATAGAGGTGGGCAGCGCTGTGATCAGAAAGCCTTTATCCTCCCCTGCATTCCTACTGATGCTCGTTTATCTCCACAGAAACGGACCTCGACTCAAAGCCCTGCAGGTACCAATATAGATCATTAACTCTAGGAGAGATCATTCCAAAATCCTAAAGTTAAGCTTAGCAGCTTGACAGAGACCACGTTCTCCTATAAAATGTGGGAAAGCTCAAAACCTGTGGATTGGTTCATTCTATTTAATATTAAAATATTGGAACAGGATTATAATTCCCTTTTGTGTTTCCTTTAGATTTAGACAAAATAAATAACATGTTTGTTGATTTGGTTTAGATTTTGTAGGTTTAGGCGTTTATACTCCAGCAGTTTTAAGGTACTTGGTTATTCTACAAGTTAAATCTTTAAATGTTAGAGTTAACTTTTAAATCATGTTTTTCAAAAACTATATAAATTTACAATCTACTCCTCTCCCTATATTCCTTTAAATAATACCCAAAACACTACTCTCATATACCCCTCTATGTTTTACTGCCTTGACTATAGGGATTTTATGTCTCCTATTTGGCATTGCTATTTATTGTCATTCCACCATAATTCTGGGTTTTTGCTGACCTGATTTTATTTCAGTATCCTTTCGAAAATCTTTCTTCACTATGCTTAGTTAATTCAAACTTTGGCACTATTGGTAAAAGCTATAAAAATCTTTCTTAACATGGAACAAGATCACCACCCAGTGGCCAGGCTGGGCTTCCTTCTGTGCATCCTTCCAGATTTTCTGCCCCCATATTTTTATTTCATTGGATTATATATAACAGAAGTGTCCTTAAGAACTATCTAACCCAGCCCCTTCGTTTTTCAGATGAGAAAACTGAGGGTCAAAAAGTTAACCTATTTGGCCAAGGGCACAGGTCACAGTAAGACCCATGCGTCACGACATGCTATGCCCTTAATTTTTCCAATGACAGTAGCTCAGAGACGGAAGTGAAGTTCAGGGTCAACCAATCCAAGCCTTCTATCATATAGATGAGGGAACTGAGGTACAGAGAAAGGAAATGGCTTTTCAAGGTTCATGGTATTGACTGAATTTGGACAAGAACCCAGCTTCATTAATACAGTCTGGCATTCATTCTCCTACTAAACCAATACCATTCTTCAGTGTTTTATTTTTCTCCCTTAAATCATCATAATTCCAGTCTTCAATAGGTGACCATCATACTGAGAATAAAGTGGTCAAGTTGTTCTCCTTCCTCAAAATGAAAATGACCACACACCACAGGAGCCCTTAGAAAGGCAAAATTCATTCTCATAAGTGAATGGTTTCCTGTTGGCATATACAAAAATATTTCACCACTTTCTTTACACCTAGAAGATAATGAATTTAAGTAAAGAGAACTGGACATTCTAACTGTGCTCCCTCTGAGCTTGAAGAAAATACTTATCTCTGGCTCAAAATGTCTTGACTCTACAACTTAATTGCCGGGATTAGAGGACTTTCCTTGGCAAGTTGGGATGATTCCATATTGTCTTTCAACCCCTTCTCTTCTAACTTCAGTCATCATAATGAAATAAGAAAGGTCCATAGCACTGAAGATTCCTTATCACTCTAAATAACTGTGACTTCCTAAATTCTCAGGTGGAAAAAGGTTCACAAAGAAAAGCAGGTGTGGCACATTCTTGCCCTATCTCCCCATGTCCTCCTGACTTCACCTGCAGCTGAACTGCAGGTGGGCAGACTGAGAGCTTCCCCCTGCCCCGCTGTCTTCTGTTCTCAGGGAAAACTTGGAGTCGGGTTTTGCAAAGGTTTTCAAAGGGTCTCTTGTGGAATTGAGCCTTAGTTGTTCTAGAGCCCTACCATTCATTAAACTACTTTTTTAAAAAGATTTTATTTATTTATTTGAGAGAGAGAGAAAGTGCAAGCTGGAAAAGGGAGAGGGACAAGCAGACTCCAAGCTGAGCACAGAGCCTGACCTAGGGCTCGATCTAACAACCCTGAGATCATGACCTGAGCTGAAATCAAGAGTCGGATGCTCAATTGACAGAGCCACCCAGGGGCTCCTAAACTACTTTTTAACCACATTAATTGGCTTTTCTCCCTTTCCTATCCTGATGTTTCCCATTTCCTCATCTGTGCTTCCTGGGCTCACCTTCCAGATAAACTACCTGCCTGCATCCACGTCCTTGCCCTAGACTCTGACTTTGAAGGAATACAAACTATGATGCTCATATTATAAAGAAGTTCTTGTTTTGCCTTGGTGGCATGATTAGTCCTCTAATGATGGTGTCCCTGGAGGCCCTTCAGTCTGGCCTTACTCCTGTACACAGCAGATGGACCCTGAAACTCAGGAAGTGGTCAAGCTTTTCATTTGAACTAGACTATTTCAAGGCCCTGGGAAGGCCCTGGAAATGTACTCATGTGGTTGTATATTTTTGTAAAATTTGCAAAAGTAAGACACTTTAACCACAGTTAAAACCATTGTCCCTTTCCAGGTGGTATTCTGGTGCTGGAGTGTCCCTTGAAAACCCAGCAAAAGGGAAAATTGAATTAGGAATATACATTTTAATTGAAATGTGGAATGATATTTTAGAACATTTCAATAAAACAAATACAAAATTGTAGACAGCTGATTCGTGTGAATTTGGAACATGTTTTCTGTTATCTTTAAATTTAGGTATTAAAAGAACTGAGAGAAAATTTAGATCAAAAAAAGTAATGGGGTAAGACACAAAAGAAATAGAGTGATAGAGCAATAAAATCAGTAGAAATTATTCCTATATCAAGAAGTGAATTGCAACAAAAAAATTTCATAATATCAAATGCAGTAATTTATTAAGAAGAATAAATAAATTGAGTAGAAGTAATGAAAAGGCTCCTGGATTGTTTGATAACCCAATTAATAAAGAGAAGTGCATCATATAAATACACTGGAAAAAATTAAATGTGTTGATTACTTGACACCAAATACTGACATCAATGAATATAATATAAACTTACAATATATCACTACAATGAAGACATCTATGACAAATTGGTTACTGAGTGTCATTAATTTAAAGTGTTTAAAATTAGACATTGTATAAAAAAACTCAAAATGCTCTAAAAACATACAGATCATATATGCAAAAAACTTAATAGAAGGTTTTCCAAATTTGACAACAATCCTAACAATTTATATGGCATTGCCAATAATAAGTTGTAAAACTGCAAGAAATGTTTCTAAACTATGAAAAACAAAAACCAAATTTTAATCAATCATGGTAGAGCAAAAACTAAGTTATGTTTCTATTCTTTCTATGGAAAATATTCCCCAAACCTTATCATATGAAGAGGCAACCAAAGAGTTTGCTTCCAAAAATGTAGGGGGAAGATTATCAAAGAAGTATGAGAGTAGTTAATAATACAAATTATTAGGTTACTTTTCTGGATGTTGTGATGTTTGTGTTCTTTGTCATTAAATATTTGTCATGTCTTATGATTTCTTTCCTCATTCCAAATAACTATTGACTTTCATATCTAATTGTGAGTTTATAATTTTGTATTCTTTTTCTTAAAGAGAGCCTCCCAAATTGTATAAGCTTCCAAGCCCATCTCTTCCCAAAGCTTCCTCAGTGAAAGTGATGCAAATATATATATATATAGCAAAATGCTATATATTCAGCTTATATTCCAGAAATGGATAGGTACCATAAGAACCCCCCCAAAAGCAATGCATTTAAGAGAGTGAGAAAACAGTATATGATCTTCTGATATGACATAAGTCATTATATTTTATAATAAATGGAGAGTATGTACATTTATTCAAGAAAAAAAAAATCACCCACCTACTGCATTTGCTAGTGATCTGCTCCACTAGCATTTTAAAATTTAAAAAACAAATAAAATAAATGTGTCCTATGAATTACACAATAGTCATCGCAGATAAATGAAGGAAGAATGGTAGAGATCTTGGCAGGTCATTATCCATCATTGAGGTAAAAATTAGTATAATATATTGTAACAATCATTTTTTAGAAAAGAAAAAAATGATCAAAACAATGGAAAAGTTTAGAGAAGAGAGTGCATCACACATAGGTTAAGTGTTTTATGAAACTTGTGTATGTGAATGTGTGGATGTGTGTACAGGGTTACAATATAGATGGGGTTTTGACTGTGAGTCACAGTCTAAAAAATTTCAAATATACATATGAAGAATATGAAGTGGCTACAGACTGAAGTGCAAGAGAATAAGAATGACAGGGATAGTTTCCAGAATGCAGTTTGGCAATTTGTAGCAGTTTGTTATTTGTTTGTTTGTTTGTGTTTTAGAGGGGTGAGAGAGAGGGAGAGAGAATCTCAAGCAGGCTCCACACCCAACATAGAGCCTGACATGGGGCTCAGTCTCACAACCCTGAGATCATGACCTGAGCCAAAACCAAGAGTCGGATGCTTAGTCGACTGAGCCACCTAGGCGCCTTTGTAGCAGATTATTTGTAAATTTATTGGGATTTGGAAGGCATTTTTCCTAAGGAATTAATAGTTTGTCATGATTGGATGTCTAGCTGAAACCACGAAAGCCATAATATAGGTAATATATAAATTATAATATGATACATGTTACAAAGGGATATGACGTGATTAATATACAGACATGATGTAATATAATGAACATAATAGAATGTAAATTAACTGTTGTAGTTAGTATAGCCCTAAGCCAGCACTTCCATTTCTCTCCCCATAGTCTCTCCCATTCATATGACTTCTGAGCAAACTGTTTTAAAGCCTAAAATTACAGGATTTCGGTCACAACATCATGTGCATGTACTTCACAACAAAATTTAACATTTTGGAATGATAATTTAATATTTTATGTTTTGCATTGCCACCTGATTTGGTACAACTGTTACCTAAATTCTTCTGCTGAATTAGAATCACTTACTCTTCCTCAGCTTCCCCTCCCCAAAAAGAACAAGAGAAGTATTGAATAGGCTAAAATGATGGCAGTTTTTAAACTGGGTAATAATAAGATCAAATGACACATTTTTTTTAAAGTATAACATTTATAATTCTCTCCTTAAGAAAATTCTCTATCTTTAAAATTGTCAGTGTCTCTAAATAATGAAAAAGAGAATAAAGAGTTAATATTCAACTGTCAAGCTCAGTAAAAATCTGCAGAAGGGAAAGTCATCTTTCATGAGAGCCACAGAATAATAAATGGGCAGGTAATTCTCTGAGCTTACTTTGTCATATGTTATAACAATAAAGGAACAATATTCTAATGGCTATTTGATTTAAATACCATAAGAGTATTAACAATTCGATGTTGATTATATATAGCTAGATTTATATCTATCTGCTAGATAAGTGTGTTCAGACAGGAAGAGAGAAGGGGAAAAGCATTAACATTTATGAAATATCTTCAATGTGTTGGCACTATAATGGTCTCTCATATGTATTATCTTATGAGATATAATGATACATAGCATTTTGTGATATTTTGATATTACAAAATTTTTGCAATATGTTATCTATTACTATACTCACATTACAGTTAAAGAAACTACGTTAGTTTCCTATGGCTGCTGTAACAAATTACCACAAACTTGCTGGCTACCATAAACAGCATACATTTATCTTACAATCCCATACTTCAGAATGTGAAGTGGGTCTCACTGGGCTAAAATCAAGATGTTGGCAGGTCTGTGTTATTTTCTGGAGTCTCTATGGGAGGATTCATTTCCTGGTCGTTCCATCTTCTAGAGGCTCCCATTTTCTAGAGACCCACACCTTGAAGGTTTTATCCTCTCAGCTCTTCACCTTCTTCTTCCATCTTCAAAGTCAGCAACATTGGACCATGTCCTTTTCATGCTGCCATTTCTTTGTATCTCTCTTGCAATTCTGTCCCCCAATTTTAGGGACCCTCGTGATTACATTGGGCTCACCCAGATAATCCAGGATAATCTATCTTAAAACCAGATGGTTGGCAACTTAAATTTCACCTGCAACTTTAATTCCCCTTTGCTATATAACCTAACATATTCACGGGTTCTGGAAATTAGAATGTGGAAATCTTTAGGAGTTGTTATTTTGTCTACCACAGAAACTGAGTTTCAGAAAGCTTAAGCACCTTGTCCAAGATCACATAAGTAGAAGCAGATTGGAACCTGGATTCTGACTCAAATTTGCCTGACTTCAGCGACCCTGCTGTTCTATTCAGTACACCTTGCTGAACAGTTTATATGTCTAAAATCAGAAAAAAAATCTCTACAGTAGGGGCTGATCAAGAAACATATCTTGAGTGCCTGTTGTACGGTGCTAATGCAAAATACACAAAGAAAAATGAAAGACATTGTTCCCATTGAAGAACTGAGACTCTTAACAAAGGAGACTCTACATTGTATTATTATAATGCAGTATATTATGATACATGTTATAGTGAGATACAATATGTTCTCTGTTGGCTTTATAAATGCAGTGCTGTAGAAATTCAAAGCGAGAAGGATCAGGACCAAAGCAGGAAGTGCCATGAAGGTAGTCAATATAAAGAAGGTTCTCCGAAGTGGTCACACTGTGTTGGGTCCAGAAAGATGAACAGGATTTCACCCAGAAGAGGAAATAAATAAAGTGGCAGGGGCATTCTTGTGGGGCAGCAAGTTTCAGGATACACTGCAGGGGAAGAAACAGGACATAACAGAAGTAGCCCTAGAAAGGAGTTTGGGGGGCGCCTGGGTGGCTCAGTTGGTTAAGCGACTGCCTTCGGCTCAGGTCATGATCCTGGAGTCCCGGGATCGAGTCCCGCATCGGGCTCCCTGCTCAGCGGGGAGTCTGCTTCTCCCTCTGACCCTCCCCCCTCTCATGCTCTCTCTATCTCATTCTCTCTCAAATAAATGAATAAAATCTTTAAAAAAAAAAAAAAAAGAAAGAAAGGAGTTTGGGCCCACACTGTTTTGGACCTAGAATGGGACAGTAGAGGTTTGAATTTTTTCCTCCAAGTAGGGAAAAGGCACCAGGAAAAATTTTAAGCTAAAGACAGGGCATGAGCAGATATGGTTTAGAAAGGAAAGCCTGGAGAAAGAGAGACTGTTGGAAAGGTTGATATGGTCATTTCATTATATGTGCTCTTGGGAAAAAATGCCAGGCATTCTACAAAAAGTCTATCCAGACTTTTAAGGTTTGAGAACAACTTGAATTTTTGGAGTTTCACATTCCTATAGAAAATAGAGTCTACTCTAATCAGAGGGAGTCATTTTCATTCATTTATTTAGCAAATATTTATTAAATAGTTGACTATGTTTCAAGCTGTATGCTAGGTGAATAATCAGTTGATATTAGTGAACAAATAGATATTGCCCTGTTGTCATGGGTCCCACACTTTAGTAGGGCAGACAGCAAAAAAAAAAGTAACCAACAAAAATAATAACTAAAATAAAGTGTAGTTGTACCAAAGGAGACAAACAAGGACTAAGACAGAGTCACAGAGGAGGTCATCCCTTGCGTAGAACAAGGATTGAATGATATTTACCCCAAGCACACCATACTTGTTAAAATATTACAATAGGATACAGCCACACCTGCTGTATTCTATCTTAATAGATGTTCCCAGGCTCCCTAAGTACTCCCGCTTTGTACTGGAGCCACATTGGATTCTCCCATGAAACTCCCTAGAATTCCTCACTGTCCAGCAAACAAAGAATTGTGCTTGGACTGAGGGGAGCCTCCAGGATTCTGCTTGAGTTCCAAGACCTCTGCCATCCTTTCTGATTGTTAGACACTGACTTGTTGGTAGGTGGATTAACAAACACATAGAGAGAAAAGGGAGCAGTTGCTTGCTTTGAGTCAGTTCTACCAAAATGGAACCTTTGGAGGAAATGTGTTGATATGACAATTATTAAGACTATCCTACCCCCCCAAAAAAGAAGAGAAAAGCATTGAAGGAAGCGATGTAAAAGCAAACTTGATGGAAAAGTAATCAAAGGTCAAATTAGCTTTCTTTCCTGTTAGAATTTAACAAGCAAAGTTCTGAGAAGGTAGCCTCCATGGTAAGACATGGAAAAAGAGAAGGCAACCAAAAAGCAGAAGGTGATCATTCCAGGCAGAGAAAGCTACACATGCAGGAAAAGAGAGGAAGCAAGAACCTGGCATGAATAAAGAACCTGAGGAACAAAGAAGACCAGCATGGCTGTAGTTTATTGGAAAGAGATTGGAGATAGGCAGGGGCCTGATTAGGCTCTTTAAGGCCATAGCGAGCAATTGGATTTTTATCTTAAATGCAATTGGCGGCCCCTGAAGGCTTGAATGCAGATGACTGAGTGATCCAATTTACATTTTTAAGATCATTTTGCTGCTGAATAGAAATAGATTGTAGAGCAAGAAGATGGAGGCTGTTGCAGGAATGCATGTGAAAAATGTTGACATCACAAATGGAGAGTGGAAGTCAGGTGTGAGATCTGTTGTCAGGTGTCAATGATGGTGGTGGGATATGGTGTTGAGGGGAGGGAGAGATAGACTGAGGTTTCTAGAATTACTGTATGGCAAAGTTGATGGAGAGACAATGTTTCATGGAGAAAAGCAAGCATTCTATTAGAACGTATCATGTTTGAGATATCCAAGACCTCCCAGTAGCACATAGAGCAGGCAGTTATAGATGTAGGATTGGAGCTGGAAATATATTTGAGAAGCATCAGTATAGAAATGGCATTAAATCCACGAAAATTACTGAGATCATCTAGGAAGAAGCAGGAGAGAGAGAAAAAAGAGCTTGCACTGAGCCCTGAGAAATCATATACTTGAGAGTTTGGGTAGAAGAGAAGTCAGCATATGAGAAAGAGAAAAACACAGGCTGTGGTAGAAGTTGAGAGAACAGAGTACTCCAAAGAGAGGTTAACTGCCAGCCATCGCGAGAGTCCACATAACACAAAGCTGAAGTGTGTCTATGTTGCAGTCATATTGTCCAGGCTCTCTCAGTGAAGAGCTGGGTGAACTTGGACACTCAACTTCTCTGTGCTCCAGGTGCCTCATTAGTAAAAGAGGACAATATGTTTAAAAAGTTAATATGGGCAAAGGTACCTAGAATTTGGAAGGCTATGTAATAAGAATTGCTAAATCTAGCTATTGTTGTTATACATTAAGTAAGGCGAGAATAGGTAAGTGTCCTTTGGATTTGGGAACATGGGGATCCTCGGGACTCTTGAGAACAGTCACTTTAGAAACAAGGATGGTGTGGACAGGAAATGAGGAAGTCAGAAGAGCAGGTATACCTGACTCTTTAGAGAAGTTTGGCTGTGAAGAGGGGCTGGAAATGGGGGCAGGAGCTGAAGAGGAGTTGGCTCAAATGGTGTATGATTAATCTATTTAAGGCAGGAGACACATGTAAGCTATGATGACTGTTAGGAGCCACACATTCTCCTTTCTTCTCACCCTATGCCGCGTGGCTTCCTCTTCTTCCAGAGGCTCAAGTGGGAGGATTAACAATAGTTTTGCCTCCCCCTTCCTCCTGAGCATCCACTTTGATATCTGAAGCAGGAATTGCCCATCCAGACCCTCATCTTGGGTGAAAGGGGGAGGCTGCCAACTTAGCCTTCCGACCAGGACGTCTGCTTGGTCCTCGTTCCCAAACTGGAGAAACGTCATTATCACCGGAAAAGAATAAGAATGCTTGTTCTAGGTCATTTAACCCAATAGCTGAAACTCAGTCTGGGAATGATAGTTTGAATTGGAAGTGTAGAGAATAGTGAGGGAAGTATTAACTCGGTATGATTGAGGGGAGGGGAAGGCTAGCAGGGTAGAGGAATATGGTAAGTCCAATAGCAGTCTGAAGGCACCAGGCTCTAGGTGGGCCAAAACGGACATGAGAGCATACCAACACCCTGCTCTGGCTCTCCCCCTCAAGGGTGAGCAAGCCTCCCCCATCCTTCCTTCTTTTGTTTTCACCTACCCCTTCTCCATTGGAGGAATAGGTAGCCAATGGCTGTGAATGAATTCCAACTCACTAACTTGTACAGAAAAAGGCAGATCATGGGCCAGGTGTGTGCACGGGGGCACTGCCTTTCTCCTGTGGCCTCGGCCTATACTCTGGTCTCTGAGGCTTGAGGTAGTGAGGGTCAAGGAGAGGGGACCTAGAACAGAGAAAGAAGGACGAGGTGTGGCCTTATTTAGTAGTCCACCCATAGTCCTTTGGCTGGGGAGGGATGGAGCTGTCACCAAGATGTCCAGGGAAGCCCACAACTGGTTGAACCCAGAGCCTCTCCATTCACAGAGCAGTTTGTTCCTGCATCAATTTTTAAATGCATACAAAAGACTTAAAAGCAAATGTGTTCATATTCATAGTTTTATTTATTGTTAAGCTTTTTTTCCAGGTAAATGTTGAGGTTTAGACTAAAAAACTAGCAATATAAACGAGGGTAATTATTTTTACAATGCCTTTAGCGTGTGCTGGTTTTTTTTTCTTCTTTCACAATAAGGTTTTGCTTTATTGTGCAGGAAAAAAAGAAAAAAAAAAAAAAACCTACCCACAGCATTCTGAGTCATCTTGAGCCGAACAGAGTTGTCTGTCCTCATCACCTCATTAGGATACTTGACAATAATTCACAGATCTTTGTGGATAATCCCCAGGCTTTCAGATACTGCCTGGAATAGTGATAAACACTGTATTTTTTAAAATAGTGTAACTGTTACATGTTTCCCTCAGGCGATTAGCCTCTGTTGCCACAAGTTAACCTGCTTCTATCCCCAGAAAGTAACCATTTGGTCTGTCTGTTCAGAATTATCATGTATTTCCTTCTTCCCTCTAGGTAGGTCACTAGATTCAAACAGCCATTAAAAAAAAAAAAAAAACTAAATATGTGCAAAATGCAGCTGTTAATATTTCTCAAGAGTATTGAGTCATATTGAGTCAGATTATGTGAAATTACGAAATACTATCAGAAAAGGGCACTTTACATACCATAAGAGTCATTTATAAAGTTCAATTTGGCAATTCCAAGCCACATTTAATTTCCTCTGAAAATTCCCACACGGCAGAAAGATATTGCTCTTTGTGGCTTTCAAGTCTATGTCAGGGAACTGTAAAATGACAACCTTTTGGAATTAGCACTTTTTCTATAAATAGACACTAAATCACTTTGCCAAATAAAGTCACATATGTATTTTCATTAAAATAAATACTAAAATAATAAGTAATTTTGCTATATAACCATCTATGAAAATTAGAATTTTGTATTACAGTGCAGTATGAATCATTTGTAGTTCTTCATCTTCACTGATAGGTGGGGCTAGTAATTTCTGTATTAATTATAATATTTTAGCATGTTAAAATCTGTATCTAGATGAAGCAGATACTTCAAAGCTTCAAAACTGATGAAACTGCATACTTCTCTTTTAAGGGATCAAACTGTTTGCATTAATATATGAAATACACTACTAAAATACCCCCTGCTGATTTCATAGGCTTTGCAGGGAGTTATGCATAATTTTCTGAAAATTAAAGGAGTGAGGATCAGTATTTATGATGATAAAAATTAGATCTCAAGAACTATTAGAAACTTGGAAGATTCTTCTAAAATGGAATTTTAAAAATTCAGCTCAACAATTATTTAACATATGCCAGAGGTAAAAGAACAGAGTAGGACTCAGAAGATCAGAATTTAAGATTCAGCTGCACACTTACCAGCACCATAACAGGGCTTACCTGATACCTTTGTAAACCTACATCAGAGAGTTGAAATGAGAATTAAGTGAAGTAACTTGGGAAACTTTGTAAGTAATAGGTTGTAACTTCACAAATGTTGGTTATTGATGTAGCATGGTATAAGACAGTAATTCTCCTATTCAGATTAAGGATAAATTCTCAGGAATCCACAAATTCTCCATGTAAATGTGTCTTTACACCTTTTAATTTTGTTTTTTTTTTATCTTGGTGCTATATCTTTTTTTTTTAATTTATTTATTTGAGAGAGAGAGAGAGAAAGCATATGAGCTGGAGGGGCAGGGGGAGAGGGAGAGAGACCCCTCACTGAGCACGGAGCCCCACGCTGGGCTCCATCTCAGGAATCTGAGATCAGGACCTGAGCCAAAACCCAAGACTTGGATACTTAACTGACTGAGCCACCCAGGCAACCTGATGATTGTTGGCGCTAATCTTTAAAAAAGTTCACGTAAGCACATTCTAAATCATCTGAATATCCTCCTTATAACTGCCACGCAACATATATATTCAGGATAGCACTAGCACCAAGTAATTTAACTTCATTTGTTTCCAAGTTAATGAAAACAGATACAAGCAGACTTTAATAGGCAGCTTCCATGTTCCTCCAAGGGAAAGGCAGGGTACAATGGCAAAAATTCTGAGCAGATTTGGTGGTAATTTGGATCCAAAAAACTGATGAGAAAATCATTACATGGCACACTGTAACTTTAGTAAGCTGAACTCTAAGAAAACAAAATCCTGCCAGTCTGCATTAAAAGCAGTGATTTAACACCTTGCATCATTTATATTGATTTTGTAGCTTTGCATATATTTACTGATTGTTTTAGTTAAATAGCCATAGGAAAACTGTAAACTTAAGCTTATACTCAGATTCATATTCCATTTATGTAAATAAGATCATAAAATTAACATACATTAGTTAACTTAAAAATAATTTAACTTGAGGGCTGTGGCCCATGAGATCAGAACTCAGAAAAAAAAAAAAAACTTTAGTTAAATCTTCTTTCTGTACTTTGCTATGCGATCCTGGGTAAGTCAAATTACCTCCTTCACCGTAAAATAACAATAACAATCTCGTTCACATAAGAACACTATGAGGAGTAAATGAAATAATTAATATAACTGTGAATGAATGCCTTTCCCAGCTATAGTATGCTGTGGAATATAAGGACTCTGAATCAAGAGTTTAGGCTTTCAAACTACACTTCGACGCCACCTTGGGCAAATCACCTTACCTCTTTGAGAGTCACTTTCCAATTTTCTAAAGCTTGGAGCTTTGTCAGATTATCTCACAGTTCCTTTTAATATAGCTATAACAGAAGGTGGTTGGGTTTTCCACTAAGATTCCAATGAAAATTTCATTCATTTGATTTCACTCATATCATATCCACAGCTACTTGGTTTTCCATTAGCTTTATTTTAAACTTACTACTCTGAGAAATAAAAAATGTTATGATTCACTTGTGATCAAGGCAGCAATTTGCAAAAAGAACAGGGTCAGAAAAGCTAAATTCTCCTATATAGCAGAGATTTCGATCTTTCTTTGCTTTGTTCTTTCTCTGTTATAATAGACAGAATTCAGATTTGAGTCTTTGTACTTAGAGGTAACCATCCTAGGCAAGTCAAATGACCTCTCAACATTGACTGTACTGCTTAAAAAGCAGGCTCTGGACATAGACTTGTGGATTGAAATCCTGATTCCACTACTTACTAGCTATGCAGTCTAGGACAAATTGCGGAACCTCTCTAAGCCTTTATCTTTGTAACAGTTAATGAGATAACAGCTGTAAAGCACTCAACTGTGAAGCCTGGTACTTAGGGAAACGGCTCAATGAACGTTAGCTATTATTAGTATTATCATGTTCATTTCCCTTCCTTTTCATCCTTACCTTTCCAGTTACTGCAAAAAGAGACTGCAATAATTGGGGCATGGAGGGGCAATAAGAAAACTTTGGGAAGGCAAACAAGAAGTGGCAAATAATACTCACTGCAAAGGCAGGTGACTAGAAAGAGCAGCTACCATACATGTCCAGAAATTTAGACTGGATCTGGGTTCTACAATTTTCTCGCTTTGTGAATATCAATTAATTTATATCACCTCTCCTAAGTTTTTGTTTCCTCCGCTCTAACCTGAGACTAGGAATATTTATATCATAAAACTGTTTTAAAAAAAATTCGATATACGCGAAAACACTTCCTGAACTCTAAACAAGGCGGTTTTTCTCGTTGACTGGATACGTTTAGAGGGGGAGCAGAAGAATTGGATTCTACTTCTGGCCTTCTCACTGCAAAACTGTGCTCCTTTCTTTTAACCCCTCTGGCCGCGTTCATCCACTAGATCATTACGGTAGTAACGGCCACCTTATTGCCCCTCCATGCCCCAATTATTGCAGTCTCTTTTTGCAGTAACTGGAAAGGTAAGGATGAAAAGGAAGGGAAATGAACGTTACGGGCTTAACGTATGCCATGCATTGCACTATGTTCTGAATCTGCACACCAGACGACTTCTCTCATTTAGTTCTTGCGATTTTAAGATAGATATGTCCATTTTACAGGTGAAAAACTAAGGAAGAAAGAAGTTGGAAACCTGCCATCCGGCACCTACAATGCTAACGTTCTAAAAACATCTACCATAAGAGAAAATCGTTAGCAACCAATAGCGTTGCCTCTATCATTAGCTTTCCCACAATTATCCAGAGAGGTATTAGGCACGTCTATCCGCCGGGAGAATGCACCCAAGGGTGTTGCTAGGCTCCTCGGTCCTCTGCTCCGCCCCTCCGCGTTCCTGTCCAGGCCCCGCCTCGCCCCGCCCCCGGGGCCGCTCTGGCCACCGCCCACCCAGGAGAGACCCCGCCCTCCCCGCGCCTCCACACCCTGAAGGGCGAAAAGCAGCGCGTACCCAGCCTGCACTGCGCCTAGCGAGACGCAGCGCATGCGCTCTGGGTGCGCCCAGATTTCCTGTCTGTCCACTGCGCTTCCGGCGAGGTATATCCGACCAATAAGGTCGGCTCGGAGGTGGGCCTTAATGCTGCTCCCCGCTCCCGCCCCCCTTTCCTTCCGTGGATGATTTAAGAGCAGCGCTAAAAGTCCGCGGTGAGGCTCGGACGGTTCCGCGGGGCGTTATGGCTGCTTCTGGGACGCTGAGCGCTTTTCGTCTCCCGCCGTTGCCCACGATTCGAGAAATCATTAAGTTATTCAGGCTGCAAGCAGCGAAGCAGCTATCCCAGAATTTTCTCCTGGACTTGAAGCTGACAGGTGGCTGGCTGTCTTCTCAGTGCTCCCCCTCATCTCCGGGGACGTGGGCCGGGGGTTCGCGCGGACCCTGTGGGCGGGTGTCTGGTGTCAGGCAGTGTGCAGCGGGCCACAGGTCAGGTCCTTCTACCGCTTTGTGCTGAAAGAACCCGGAGCACCGCCCCGGAGACGCGTGGAATGAGTTGTTCGCCCGCAGAATGGCGTGCTCGCGGGCGTTTGCTGCGGGCGAGGGAAGGCAGGTTATGTAGACGTCGAGCAGACACTAGGGGAGGCGGGGGTCGCGCATCATGAAAGGCGGTTGTGGAAATTCGAATCTCGGTGTGTTAGCACTGAAAGCGTACTGCATGTGTGACTAGTTTTGTTTTCCATGCAATTTAAAGTTACCAGAATTTAAATTAGTGCGGGGAGTTTTTCAATAACACGTCGAGAAAGAATCACTCGTGGGATTACCTTATTTAAACGTTTACTTGTTGAATCCAAAACCCTCGAGGCGCAAATATTCAGTAAATACGTATCAGACAAGCTAGTATGTGCTGGTACTGGAGATGCAGTTCGGGAGTGAACAAGGCCAGGCCTGTCGTCAGGGAGCTTACATTTTTAGTAAGTTTACATTTCCACCCTTTATTTTAAGTCACTTATGAGGCAAAATTTACGTGCAATAAAATGACCCAGTTAAAAGAGCACAGTTTGGTGACTTTTGACAGACACACGCATTCGCTTAACCGCTGCCCCCATTTCTTGGTGATACTTTCTTCTAAAAGGTGAGGTTGCAAGAATAACATGTATTGTAAGTATGTCCACTAATTTACTGTTGGAGTATTTACTGTATTTGAGGTTTTCATATTTAATTCCACTTTGGCCCCTCATGAGAAGCTGAAAAGATCAGTAAATCATACCCAAAAAGTTCATTTTCAGTTAAATGAAGTATAGTCCACAAACCATGAATAACATGTTTTATTTCTTGGATGTGGAGTCTTTATTCTGCTGGTAGAAATATGATTTTGGGTAAAATAGCTTAACTAAGCTTCAGTTTCTCACTTGTTAATTGGAGGAAAGCCCCTACTGCAAGAACTTTAAAGGGTTACCCACCTCTAAAATTCTTTAGTTCTAGGAGTAACTAGATTCAGCCTTGTCTGCAAGTCGTTAGTCACATTTTGCAGGTATAAAGCACCATTCTTAAGACGGAAAATACAGGTCTTTATATTTTTAATGTAGAAAAAAATCCTTCATTTATAGTCTCATGTGTGCGCCTTTATTCACTCTCAGGAGTAAATTCGGGAACCCAAGGGAAGGGAGATTAAAGTATTTGTCTGAGGTGAGAAGCTCAGGTGGGAGCAGATGCTTCCTGAATTGACAGTGCCTTTTTGATACTCATTTGTGTTTGAATGTGCCTGAAAAGTTTGAGGGCAGAGCCCCTGACCTCTCAACTATACTAGCTCTCCATTTAGGAAAATGAGAATATTAAATTCATAATGCCTGTGCTTAAGGTATCAATTCTATTCCTTCTAAAAGGCATTGTTCTGGAGTGGAGGAAGGATTGCTTTAGAATTTACACCTGAGCTGGAGTCCCTTCTCCTCCATTTGCTTTCTGTATGACCTTGCACAAATCAAACAATAGACAAGGAAATTGAAAAGTTCAGAGAAGTTAAATTGGGATAGTAGTTCTTAATGTGTTGGAAGGATTGGAAGAATTGTGAGATGCAAGTGAGAAAGCATGTAAAGCACCTAAAACAAATGGTTGGTGAGCATATTACTAATTCCCTCCCAGCACCAGTTAAAAGACAAAACTATTTTAGGGTGGCTCAGTCGGTTTAGTGTCCCACTCTTGATTTCTGCTCAGGTCATGATCTTGGGGTGGTGAGATTGAGCCCAGCATGGGGCTCCACGCTCAGCGGGGAGTCTGCTTGAGATTCCTTCTCCCTCTGCCCCTCCCCCTCACTCTTTCTCTAAAATAAATCTTAAAAAAAAAAAAGACAATTATTTTTGCCTTTAAGCCTACAAAAATGGTAGTATACATCTCTGAACACGGCAAAGAAGTGCTGGTATGTTTTCAGTGGCTAAATTTCCACTATTGCAGGAGGCCCAGTTACTTGGATTTTAGTATCTCAGTCAGTAAGACCAGCCCATTATGTTTTTCCAGAAGTGATAATTGGTTGCAATGAATCCTCAATAATCTTTTTCATGATTTCTTAAGCTCTGTTAACTTAGAGGTTGATTAATTTAAAATACTAACTTTTCCATATCAATTTGCATATTTGCAAAGCTTTAAACACCTCCACTGGTAAGTTTAACTTTTTCCTAAAAATTACCAAGAATCTAAATTTCTGCTAGTCCTATGAGTAGAGTAGGAAGGAACAAGTAGGTAAGAACTTGTTGCTGTGGCCTTATTGACCAACTAGATGTCTGTAGGTAAAAATGAAACTACCAGCACTATTTTGCTTTGGGATTTCAAACTAGCAGCATTGGAAATTCTGAATGTAAAACTAGTTTTACTTACTCAAATATTCAGTATTTGGCAACTATAGAGAGATGGTGCATGCTCACCTGGTCAGTTCTTAGGAATTGATTGATTGGTTTGGTGGAGGAACAGATAGAAAATACAGTATTAACTATATAATTGGTTTGGTGGAGGAACAGATAGAAAATACAGTATTAACTATATTTAAGTTAGGAAGTTTGTCATGATAATCCTATTTTTGTTAAGGGACTGACGATACAGATAAACTGTTGTGGTAGAATAGGGAACGGCCACTATATATTGGTTTAGGTTAAGAGTTAAATAATCAGACAAATATGGTGTAAAGGATTAGTTGAGTAATGGTTGATAAGAATTTATGGAGATTATTGTTAAATTTTGTACATTGAAATTTATCAAGACAATTAAAACATTCTTTTTTCTAGATAAAATCGTAAGGAAAGCTGGGAATCTGACAAATGCTTATGTTTATGAAGTGGGCCCTGGGCCAGGGGGAATCACAAGATCCATTCTCAATGCCAATGTTGCTGAACTTTTGGTGGTTGAAAAGGATAGTCGATTTATTCCTGGATTACAGGTAAGATACTTAAAATGTCTTCTTTAGGAGGCAAAAAAACGATTTAAATCTTCAGGCCATGATTCTTAAACCTCAGGATATCCCAAGGATTATATAGGTTGCTCTTCAAACTGCAGATCTCCGAACCCCTTTCCAGAGATTCTGATTCCATAGTTTGGAGAGGTCTAGGAATTGCATTTTTTTTTTTTAAACTTTTTGAGTTTTTGTTGTTTTTGTTTTGTTTGTTTTTTAAGATTTTTATTTATGTATTTGACAGAGAGAGCACAAGCAGCGAGAGCAGCAGGCAGAGGGAGAGAGGGAGAAGCAGGCTCACTGAGCAGGGAGCCCCATGCGGGGCTTGATCCCAGGACCCTGGGATCATGACCTGAGCTGAAGGCAGATGCTTAACGACTGAGCCACCCAGGTGCCCCTAGGAGTTGCGTTTCTTTTTTTTTTTTTTAAGATTTTATTTATTCATTTGAGACACAGAGGTAGAGAAAGAGGGAGAGGGAGAAGCAGGCTCCCCTGCTGAGCCAGGAGCCTGACGCGGGGCTTGATCCGAGGAGCCTAGGATCATGACCCGAGCTGAAGGCAGACGCTTAACCATCTGAGCCAACCAGGTGCCCCAGGAATTGCATTTCTAGCAAGCATCCCAGCATGGTCTGTTGACTGCTACCTGAATAAACCTGCGTTATGCGTCAATGCTAGACAAACTTGTTGCTTTGTGTGATCTTTTTTTTAATAGCCATGCATGTTCTGGCCCATTCCTTCAAAAATAAGTAAATAATGCCAATAATGACTTAGTTACTGGCATGATTTATGAGAACTTCATTTAGATTCAGAAAATCATTTCTACAAGCAAAAAATGGAGAAAACATATGCTTTTTAAAGAGATTAATTGTTGGGGCGCCTGGGTGGCTCAGTTGGTTAAGCGACTGCCTTCGGCTCAGGTCATGATCCTGGAGTCCCTGGATCGAGTCCCGCATCGGGCTCCCTGCTCAGCAGGGAGTCTGCTTCTCCCTCTGATCCTCCCCCCTCTCATGCTCTCTCTCTCTGTCTCATTCTCTCTCTCAAATAAATAAATAAAATCTTTAAAAAAAAAATAAAGAGATTAATTGTTAAGCTTAAGCGTTTGGTAAGAACTTAAGTGAAGAAATGAAGTTGTACCACTGTACACATAGATTTAAGATGAGGTTTGAATGAAGTGATACATGCATCTTTAAAACAGTAGGTGCCATTGTTATATGAGAAATATTTGAGGGAACTGGGCATGTTTCAGTTGGAGAAGAGGAGCCTTGGATGAGGGGATTCATAGCTGTCTCTGAAAAGGTGGCAGTGAAGAGGATAGCTTATTTTGATTTCTAAAAAAAGAACTAATACTAATAGGTGGGAAATGAGGGAGGCTGATGTGGATTTAAAATAAGGAGGGATTTATATTTTTTAAATGGTGGCAAACAGTGAAACCCATTATGTCAGGGATTTTGTAAAGGCAATTCTTCACAGGGGGGCACTTAATGACTAAAGGGCCTTTGTTTGATTCCTCTGTAATTCTAAAACTTTAGAAGAGCCCTTAGCCTTTGGCTTAGATGAATAGCAATTTATTTTGTGAGTCCAACAGAATAATAAAAGTTATCTGCATTATTACTTTCACACAAGAGACAAATTGGTTTAAAATTAGTACAGTCTAATGCTTGTATGTGCAATAATTGAAAAAGGTTTCATTTCTACCAGAACAGTTTGAGGAAATTTGTTTGAAAATCTAGGGCTTTGTATGCATGCAACTGATTTTTTTTTTTTTTTTTTTTTAAAGAAACCTAGTGATTTCTTTCTTCTTATTGGGCTACATTTTGTTTTATGCTTTAAAAAAATTATATAATATTTAGTTTTATCTAATTTTACCACTCTATTGACAGAATTAGTTTCAGATTTATAACTATTTTGGGATTCTCATATGGTACATATTCCTTGATGTGGAATTTTAATAGTGATTTTTGCTTTGAACTACTTTCTTCTTTGAAGAACTGTATCTCACTTAGAGGTGAAAGTGGGAATATCTTATTTTTGGTGAGATCATGAGGTAATGAAAAGAAGCTGAGTAACACTATGTAATTCCCTTTAGGTTTTTTCATCTAGCCCTTTCTGGACATGGGGAATACTCATCTGACTTTTTTGCACTTGAAGAGACTTCCTAACCCTCAATCTTACCATCTGTTATACATAATTCTTTCTCATGAGGCAAGGAGGTGAATCAAATTTCTGTTCATCCCCACCTGAATTTACATTTTCTCTTTTCCTGATCTCATCTAAGCTCTTTGAAGACAGACTATTTAAAAGGCAACTACACGCTTCTCTTTTCAGCTGCCCCACCAAGACCCTGCACTCCTAACCCCTGCCTTGTTTTATTTGTCTCATTAGATTGATCATCTGATACACTATATTTTCTTACTTGTTGTCTGTCTTACCCCTCTGGAATGTCAGTGCCAAGGTCATGGAGATTTTTGTGTGTTTCGTTCTCTGTTCTGTCTACCACATGTAACTGTGGCTGGCATGTAGCAGGTGTTCAATAATGTCTTCTATGGGAAAATAAAACGTTGACTAATGTATATGTATCTAATTAACCAACTAAATATGTCATTTAATAGTGAAAATGAATAATTGTGCAGCATTGATTATTAAAAAGTTTTGTGCTCTTTTTTCTAAATATAAAGATTTATTTCCAGGTAAATTGTTCTGTAAGAAATGTGTATTTGTCTTATCTGTTTCTGTAGAAGCAAAATTAATTCTTAGTGTCCTATATTGCAGGAAAGGAATTTGCCTTAAAAAGAAATGTTGGGTACTAAAAATCAAATAGATTTCTTTTTCCTATAAAGAATGTTTCAATATGTAAAACCACTTTCATTTAGAGGTACTAAATTAATCATAAAACTTAATAAAGGCAAAAGGAGTGATCTATTTTAAGGATTCCATTTTAGTGGTTTCTGAGCTAATAGAATTACTTTTTAAAGAAATTGTAATAATTTATAAAATGTCTTCTAGCTGAAACTACATCATTTGTATCCTAATCCAATTCTTATGATATCCTCGTGAGGCATCTTAGGGTTTTAGGGGAAAGAACATAGTGCTAACATACAGGCTTCATCATCAGCATGTTGTAAAGTAAAAAAACATGTCTCTTCTAGTATGTGAACACATAATAGGATAGTTTTGTGGTAAAGAACACAGACTTAAGTGTCAGATTGTCTGGTTTTGACTCTGGCCTCTGTCATTTACTGGTTATGTCTCCGGGCAGGTAACTATGTCCTCTGTGCCTCAGTTTGCTCATAGGATTGTAATGAGGATTAAATTAATGCCTCATACTTAGTTAAGCACTCAATATAATTTTCGATGTAAATAATTATTGTCCCTCTGCCTTGGGCATCTGTTAATTAAGGATTAATCAGGAGACTGCTTATCTGGAAAGAGGTATAGGAGAACTGTAAAATTATTCCTTTGGAACACTAGAATATAAATCCCCAGTGCTGTGGAAACGTTGGAGCTTTCTCCCAACTCCTCAAGTTAGCATTGGACAACTAGGGTTTCTTTCTCTTAATGTTGTAGCATTCTCTTGTGATTGTGCATTTTTAGGTTTGTTTTTTTTTATTATTTTTTAGTTGCTTATTGTTGTTACATTTTTATGGCTGGGTGGATTCTCTGTGCTTTGGAGGGGAGTGAGATTTTTTGGTACCTCAGGGTTCTGAGGTTTTGTTCTTCCGCCCATTTCTGAACTGGAGAGAACAATGTAAGTAATACATTCTCCTTGAAGTAAATAATCTGGGTTCTTCATTTTTTTTCCTGTTTGTTATTAATATATAAAATCTTTAAAACAATCGTATTTATGGAGGGCTTACTGCACTAAGTACTTTGTTTTACAGCTTTATTGAGTATTATTGATGTGCAGTAAACTGCACATGTTAAAAGTACACAGATTACCGAATTTTGACAAATAAAATCTCCTGAAACCATCACCACAATCGAGATAATGAACATCCATCACCTTCAAGATTCCTCATTTTCCTTTACAATCCATCCCTCCCTCCTCCCCTTCCCTATCTTCAGACAACCATTGTTCTGTTTTGTCACTATAGGCTATTTCCCATTTTTTTTAGAATTTTATATAAATGGAATCGTACAGTATATGCTCTTTTTTGTCTTATGTCTTTTACTGAGCATAAGTATTTTGAGAATCATCCATGTTGGGGTGTTTATCAATAGTTTGATTTTTTTTTTATTGCTGATTAGTATTCCATTGTATGGGTATGCCAAGCTTATAAATCCATTCACTAGTTGATGGACTTTGGGTTGTTTTCATTTTTTGGCAATTATGTATAGAGCTATATCATTAACATTCACATGCAAGTCTTTGTGTGAATATATACTTTTATTTCTCTTGAGAAAAGAATTAGATGTGGAGTGTCTGTGTGTTATGGTAGGTGTATGTTAAACTTTTTATGAAACTACCAAACTTTTATAAAGTGGCTGTAGCATTTAACATTCCGTCCAGCTATGCATGAGAGTTCCCTTAACTTCACACGCTTCTCACACTTGGTATGGTTAATCTTTTAAATGGTAACCATTCAAATGAGCATATAGTAGTATCTTAATGTGGTTTTTATTTGCATTTTCCTGATCAGAAATACTGGACATATTTTCTTAAGATTTATTTATGTTTAGAAAGAGAGTGCGAGGGGGGCCAGAGGGAGAAGGAAAGAGAAAATCCTCAAGCACACAACCCACTGAGTGCAGAGCCCATTGTGGGGCTTGATCCCAGGACCCTGAGATCATGACCTGAGCTAAAAGCAAAAGTCAGCCGCTTAACCCACTGAGCCGCCCAGGTGCCCCTGGACATATTTTCATGTGTTTATTTGCCATGTGTATATCTTCTTTGGAAAATTGTGCGAGCATTTCTTGTTTTGTCTTCGTATTGCTGTATTGTAGGAAATCTTTATATATTTTGTCAGATACATGTTTTGTAGTACTTTCTACTCAAACGGGATTTACCTTTTCATTTTTGACATTTAACAGTGTCTTTGAAAGAGTAAACTTAGTTTTAATGAAGTACAGTTTATCAATTTTTCCTTTTGAATGTGATGCTTTTTGCATCTTATGTTAAAAAAATAATTGTTAAAACAAGAACTAAGAATTTCCATGTTTTCTTCTAGATGTTTTGTAGTTTCAAGTTTTTCATGTAGGTTTATGATAAATTTTGAGTTACCTTTTGTGTGTAGTGTGAGGAAGGAGTAGAGGTTCATTTTTTTTCCATCATTTGTTGAAAATGTTATCTTTTCCTCATTGAATTGCCTTGCTCCTATTGTCAAAAATCAACTGGTCTTATAAATGGTGGTCTGTTTCTGGACTTCCAGTTCTCTTCTGTTGATATAAGTCTGTTTTTTTCACTGAGACCAACCTGTATTGATTACTATAGCTTTATAGTAAGACTTGACAGCCGGTAATTTAAGTCTTCTGACCTTACCTTTCTTTCCAAAATTGTTTTGGCCTATTCTGTAAGTCCTTTACATTTCCATATAGTTTTAAAATTACATCATCAATTTCCTTTTTTTTTTTTTTCCTTAAAGCCTTCTGGGACTTTGATTAGGATTGGACTAAAACTGGGCGCCTGGGTGGCTCAGTTGGTTGGGCGACTGCTTTCGGCTCAGGTCATGGTCCTGGAGTCCCGGGATCGAGTCCCGCATCGGGCTCCCTGCTCGGCGGGGAGTCTGCTTCTCCCTCTGACCTTCCTCCTTCTCATGCTCTCTGTCTCTCATTCTCTCTCTCTCAAATAAATGAATAAAAATCTTTAAAAAAAAAAAAAGGATTGGACTAAAACTATAGATCACTGTAAGGAGAACTGGCATCTTAATGGCATAAGCTTCTGATTTGTAAACATGGTATGTCTCCCTGTTTATTTAGGTTTTCTTCAGTTTCTCTCAACAGTGTTTCGTAGTTCTAAGTATACAAGTCTTGCACATCTTTTGTCAAATTTACCCCTAACTATGTCCTATTTTTTGATGCCATTGTACTTGGTTTTTAGTTTTGATTTCCATTTGTTTGTTGCTCCTGTGTAGAAATACCATCTGTTTTGACGTGGACTTTGTGTCCTGCAACCTTGCTGTGCTCACTTCTTTGTGGCTATTTTGTAGATTTCTTAAGATTGTCTGCATGTGTTATCATTTCATCTGCAATAAAGACCGTTTTTACCTTCTCCATTTCACTATCTTTGCCTCGGTTTCTTCTTGTCTTGGCTAGAATCTCCAGTATAATGTTGAGCAGAAAACTAGGAGTAGACCTCCTTGCCTATCCCTGATCTCAGGGGGAAAGCATTCAGACTTTTACCATTGAGTATGATGTTAGTTGTAAGTTTTTCCTGGATCTCCTTTTTCGGATCTGTTCCTAATTTGCTGAGAGGTCGTGGTGCTTTGTTTGGTTTTTGTTTTTGTTTTAAATAATGGATGTTGAGTTTGCAGAAATACTTTTTCTGAGTTTATTGAGATAATCATATGGCTTTTTTTTTTTTTTTTTAGTTAATATGGTGAATTATTTTTTTTCTAATGGTAAACCAACCATCTGTAGAATCTTCGGTTATATCCTCTCTCTCATTCCTGATATTGGTAAATTGTGTGTGTCTCTTTTTTTCTGATCAGTCTGGCTGCATATTGGTGAACTTTATTGATCTTCTCAAAAAAGAACAACAAAAAAAGCTCTTGATCTCATTGATCTTTCTGTCTTGGGTTCCGTTTTCTATTTCATTGATTTCTGCTCTGAAATCTTTATGTTATTCTGTTTCCTTGAGGTTTACTTTGTTCTTTCTATAGTTTTTTAAGGTGGAAGCTGAGGTTGTTTCTTTGAAGTCCTTTCTTATTTTCTTATAGGTGTTTAGTGCTATAAATATCCCTCTCAGTACAACCTGAGCAGAATCCCACAAATTTTGATAGGTTGTGTTTTCATTTTCATTCATTCACAATGAATGAAATTTACTAATTTTTAACTTTAAATTTTTTTGAGATATTAGACCTAAAGACTTCTGAAAGAAGTTCAGAATTCCCATATAAACCTTCAACTCCAATTTCCCTTTTTATTTCTTATTTGACTTGTTGGGTTACTTAGATGTGTATCATTTAGCTTGTAAATTTTGGTGTTTTTCAGATATCTTTCTGTTATTAGTTTTTCATTCCATTGTGATCAGAGAACATACTTTGCATGACTTGAGTAATTTTAATTTATAGTTTTATGGTATACATATGGTTTGTCTTGGTAAGTGTTCCTTATGCATTTGAAAAGAATATGCATTGTGCTGAAAAGAATGTATTCCCCCCTGGGGTGCCTGGGTGGCTCAGTCGTTAAGCATCTGCCTTCAGCTCAGGTCATGATCCCCGGGTCTGGGTTCAAGCCCCACATCTGGCTCCCCGCTCTGCAGGAAGCCTGCCTCTCCCTCTCCCACTCCCTCTGCTTGTGTTCCCTCTCTGGCTGTGTCTCTCTCTGTCAAATAAATAAATACAATCTTAAAAAAAAAAAAATGTATTCCCCTGTAAGGATATGCATTTTGGTGAAAAGGATACGCATTCTTCTGTTGTTGGATGCTACAGAAATTTCAGTTAGGTCAAGTTGGGGTTATTCAAGTCTTCTTTGTGAGTTCCTACTTGTTCTATTAAGAGAAGGGTATTGAAATCTCCAGTTCTAACTGCGGGCTTGTCTGTCTCCTTGCAGTTCTATCCGTTTTTCTTTCATCTATTTTGAAGCACTGTTGTTAGTTGCATAAACATTTAGGACGGTTATGTCTTTGTGATAAATTGGTTCCTCTGTCCTTATGAAATGATCTCCATGATCCCTGGTGATATTCTTTCCTCTAAAATCTACCTTGATAGTATAGCCATTCCAGCTTTCTTTTGATTAATGTTAGAGTGATAAAGTTTTTCATCCTTTTTATTTGTGTCTTTATATTTAAAGTGGATTTCTTGTAGGCAGCATATAACTGGGTCTTGCTTTTTTCTCATCAATCTGATCATCTCTGCCTTCTGTATTAGTTTTCTATTGTTGCTGTAAAAAATTACCACAAATGCAATAGCTTAAAATGACACAAATTTATTCTTTTATAGTTCTGGGGATGAGACGTCTAAAATGAAGGTCAGTAGGGCTCTATTGCCTTTTTCAGCTTCTGGAGGCCACCTGCATTTATTAGTCCCTGAACCTCTTGCTTCTATATCTACTATTGACTTTAATCCTTCTGCCTCACTCTTATTAAGGTCTGTGTGATTGATTATGTTGGGTCCACCCAGATAATCTAGGATAATCTCCCCATCTTGTGATCTTTAATTTAATCACATCTGCAATGTCCTTTTTACCATGTAAGGTAATATAGTCACAGGGATTAGGATGTGGACATCTTTGTGGGGCTAGTATTCAGCCTGCTGCAATTTTTATCTATAACTCTGTTTTACTATTTTAGTAATTTATTGATGGTATATGGTTGTACATCTTTAACATATCCCAATTTACCTTCAAGTAATAAAATACCACTTTATATATATCATACAAATCTTACAATAGTGTATTTGTATTTCTCCTTGCAGGCCTTTGTACTGTTGTCATACATTGTACTTCTCCATACGTTGTAAAGTTCACAAGACAATGTTATTTTTGTTTTAAAAGTCAATTCTATATTAAAGATTTCAATACAGTTGACTTTTGAACAGTGTGGTGGTTAGGGGTGCTAACTCCCACATACTTGAAAATCCATGTATAACTTTGGACTCCCCAGAAACTTAACTACTAAAGTCTACTGTTAACTAGAAGCCTTACCAATAACCAATCAATTAATGCATACTTTGTATGTTACTTGTGTTATGTGCTGTATTCTTATAATAAAGTAAGCTAGAGAAAGGAAATGTTATTAAGAAAATCATAAGAAGGGCACCTGGATGGTTCAGTCAGTTAGGCATCTGACTCTTGGTTTCAGCTCCGGTCCTGATCTCAGCATGGAGTCTGCTTGTCCCTCTCCCTCTGATCCTCCCCCTGTGTGCACACACGCTCTCTCTCTCAAAATCTTCAAAAAAAAAAAAAAAAACATAAGGAAGAGAGAATATATTTACAGTACTGTAAGAAATCTGCATATAAGTGGACTGACCAGTGCTGTCAAACCCTGTTGTTAAAGGGTCAACTATAATAAGAAACAATGTTACGTATTTACCCATTTGGTTACCATTTTTTTTTGTATTAAGTAGATTCCATGCCCAGCATGGAGCCCAACCCCAGGCTTGAACTCACGACCCTGAGATCAAGACCTGAGCTGAAATCAACAGTTGGACGCTCAACCAACTGAGCCACCCAGATGCCCCCCATATGGTTCCTATTTTGAGTGCTCCCTCATCCATATTTCCACTTATTATTATTTTCTTCCTACCTGAAATACTTTCTTTAGCATTTTTTGTAACTGTGGATCTGTCGATGACAGAACTTTCAGTGTTTGTATGTCTAAAAAAGTGTTTTATTTTGCCTTTGTGTTTGAAAAACATACTGGCAGTTTATTTTCTTTCAGTAGTCGAAAAATATTGCTCCGCTGTCTTCTCATTTCATTGTTTCTGACAAGAAATCTGTTGTCATTCTTATCTTTGCCCCTCTGCCTTTTTTCTCTGGCTTCTTTTAAGATTCACTCTCTATCACTCGTTTTGAGCAATTTCATGATGAGTGCACCTTGCTGTCCTTTTCTTCATGTTTCTTTTGTGTGGGGCTCCTTGAGCTTCATGGATCTGCAGGTTTTCCTGCATTTCCTGCTGTCCAGCATCTGAAAACTGTTGTTCATCTATTTTGTCCATTTTTATCTGTTTAAACCAGAAGAGACTACCTGGTCTTTTATACTCCATCTTAGAGTAAGAAGCTCTAGGATTCTTCTTAATTATTATGTGCTTATTTCATGGAATTGTGGAGACAGTAAGTCATGATTATTGTTAGTATCACCTCTGGGTTTTATAATAGGTAAACTGATTATTTCTACTTGACAGGCAGGATAGAAAGCTCACAGGATTGGTGTCAGATCTCAGAAACAGCACATACTAGTTTTGTGATCTTGAGCTTGCAATTGAACCACTTTTAGCTTCAGCTTTCTCATCTGCAGCATGGGAATAATAGCTATCATTTGTGATCCTTGCGAGGATAGATGGAAATTTATGTAAAGAGATTGGCAGGTAAAGAGCCTGGCATATTGCCAGTATTCAGTAAATGGTTGCTATTATAGTGATGCCCCTTCTCTGTCATCTTATAAATGGATATATAAATAATTTAGTCATCCTGACAAAAGGAACTGTTTTTCAACAGAGATAATAAAACTTGTAAATTCTTTCATCTCTAGCAAATTTTACAAAAGATTGCCTGACTTTCTGCTGTGACATGATTACATACTTCACCCATGACTTACTTGATATAGCTACAGCTGTAGTTAATCAAAACTCAGCAAATAAGTAAAAGGTGGCCTACAGCCAAAATGATTTCCTAGTCCATTAGAAATTAAAAGTACAGAGATCAATGCTAGAGGCAGACCCACTGACAACAGCAAGAAGTAACAGTGATTACTGTGGCAGAAAAGCTATAAAAAGCAAACATAAAAACTAAAAAAAAAAAAAAAATTGCTCAGTAGTAAGGGATCATAACCATTGAAGCCATTACTCTACAGGCAACAGTGACCCTGGTCATCAAGAAAAGGGTGAAACTGGGTTCACTGTTCTCAACTTAAGGAAGAGAATTGTGTGATATTGTAGGAAGGATTCTATCTATAAGTTCTTTTTTTTTTCTTTTCACAAGTTTTTTATTGAACTACAATTAACATAGTTTTGTATTAGTTTCAGGTGGACAGTATAATCAGCAATTCTATACATTTCCCAGTGCTCATCAAGATAATGTACTCTTAATTCTCTTTATCTGTTTCACCTCTTCCCCCACCCAGCTCCCCTCTGCAATGACTAGTTCTCTATATTTAAGATTCTGATTCTTCTGTTTTTCTCTTTTCTGTTTGTTTTGTTCTTTAAATTCCACATATAAGTGAAATCATATGGTATTTGTCTTTCTCTGCCTGACTTATTTTACTTAGCATTATATCCCCTAGGTCCATCTGTGTTGCTGCAAATGTGAAGATTTCATTCTTTTTTATGCCTGAGTAATATTTCATATATATACACCACATCTTCTTTATCCATTCACCTATCCATGGACACATGGGCTGCTTCCATATCTTTTCTATTGTAAATAATGCTGGAGGAAACAAGGAGGTGCATATATCTTTTCAAATTAGTGTTTTAATTTTTTGGAGGTAAATACCCAGTAGTGGAATTACTGGATTTTATGGTAATTGTATTTTTAATATTTGAGGAACTGTTTTCCACAGTGGCTATACCAATTTGCATTCCCACCAACAGTACACAGGATTCCTTTTTCTCCACATCCTCACCAACACCTGTTATTTCTTGTGTTTTTTATTTTATCCATTCTGATGGGTATAAAGTGATATATCACTGGTTTTGATGTGCCTTTCTCTGATTAGTGATGTTGAGCATCTTTTCATGTCTGTTGACCATCTATATGTCTTCTTTGGAAAATGTTTACTGAGGTCCTTTGCCTATTTTTTAATATAATTTGTTTTTCTTGGTGTTGAGTTGTAGAAGTTCCTTATATATTTTGGATATTATGTTTGGTTGATGTTTTCTTTCACTCTGCAAAAGCTCTTTATTTTGGTTAGTCCCAGTAGTTTAATTTTGCTTCTGTTTCCCTTGCCTGAGGAGATGTATCTAGAAAAAATGTTTTTATGGCCAGTGTCAAAGGAATTACTGCCTATGTTTTCTTCTAGGGGTTTTGCGGTTTCAAGTCTCACATTTAGATTTTAATTCATTTTAAGTTTATTTTTATGTATGATGTAAGAAAGTGGTAGAGTTTCGTTCTTTTGCATGTAGCTGTCAGTTTTCCAGCACCATTTGTTGAAGAGACCATCTTTTTCCCCATGATATATTCTTGCCTCCTTTGTCAAAGATTAATTGACCAAAGAAGCATGGTTTTATTTCTGGGCTCTCTATTCTGCTCCATTAATCTCTGTGCCTGTTTTGTTTTTTGTGGGTTTTTTTGCCAGCACCATACTATTTTGATTACTATAACTTTGCAGTATATCTGGAAATCTGGGATTGTGTTACCTCCAGCTTTGTTCTTTTTCAAGTTTGCTTTGGTTATTTGCAGTCTTTTGTGGTTCAGTATAAATTTTAGGGTAATTTGTACTAGTTCTGTGAAAAATGTTGGTATTTTGATAGGGATTGCATTGAACCTGGAGATTGCTTTGGGTAGTATGGACATTTTAGCAATGTTGACTCTTCCTTTCCACTTGTGTCATCTTCAGTTTTTTTCATCAGTGTTTTCATAGTTTTCGGAGTATGGGTCTTTCACCTCCTTGGTTAAGTTTATTCCTAGGCATTTTGTTATTTTGGGTGCAATTATAAATGGGATTGTTTCCTTAATTTTTCTTTCTGCTGCTTCATTGTTATTCATTAAAAAATCATTCACCTTGATCAACTGGGATTTATTCCAGGAATGCAGGGGTGGTTCGGTATTCGCTAATCAATGTGATACATGACATTAATAAGAGAAAGTATAAAAAATGAACATATGATCCTAGATGCAGAAAAAGCATTTGACAAAGAACAACATCCATTCATGATAAAAAGTCAACAAAATAGGTTTAGAGGGAACATACCTCGACATGATATTATGAAAAACCCACAGCTAATGTCATACTCAATAGTGGAAAACTGAGAGCTTTTCCTCTAAGATCAGGAACAAGACAAGTATGTCCATTCTCCCCATTTTTATTTGTTACATTACTGGAAGTCGTAGCCATAGCAACTGGACAAGAAAAAGATAGGACACGATACTACGTAAGTTTCTTTTTAAGAAATGTTAACCACTGGTTGAATAGAAAGTTTACTAAATCAAATCTCTAAATCCTTGATGAGGCTGAGTAAATTTTTCTGCTATACGTGTTTGGGTCCTGTTTAAAAAACAAAACAAGTTGACTTTTTGAAATCATGCTGTAATCTTCACCTTAAAGAAAAGTCTATTATAACATTGTCTTAAATTCTTTTGAATAATAGCATTAGTCTTTTTTATGTGTTCTTTAGAAGAATACAAATTTTGTCTTTCACCTATCATGTTCTGTATTACAGATTCTTTCTCATATAGTTTGCCTAACACTTTTGCACAGCACTTCAACAATGTTTGGGTTCCTACTATGTAGCAAGTCAGGAAGAAGGTAATATCACCAGGCTGTGTAATTAATGCTTTAGCTCACTGTACAGTGCTGGTTGCCATGAGCCCCTCATGATGAGAAGGTGGCATGAAACATACAAAATGACCAGTCAATATAGTTCTTTGTTCTCAAGGAATTTCTAGTTGTGTCTAAGTTCTAAGAGTTGAATAAATTATTTCCTCATCAGATTAGATCACCAACAAATTACCTAGGTGGACCATAGTAACTTGCCCCCTGTGGAAAAGCCATCTCGAAGACCTTGACTTAGAAGAGAGAGTTTTTTTAAATCACCAAATGAAGAATTCTCCTGCATTTGTTTCCTCATTTTTATTAAAGGCATTCGCCATTATTTTGTTCCCTGTATCCCTTAAAACTTAATGCTACAAAAAAACTATTTTCTCTCTTGGGGATTTAGTATAATTATTTCCAGTAGAGACTAAGAATTCTGTAATTCAGTATATAAATTGTGAGTTAACACCTCTAGGATTTATATACATGCTTCTCCTTTTCATGGTTTGGTTTTCTGTTTCTTCTTTTACAGCCTTAGCTAATGAATGCCTTTTACTCTAAGCTGACTTAAATCTCATTTTGGAAGGATATAGGATTGAAAACTAAAATAAAAATGATAGAACAATTTAAGAGTGTCTGTAAAAATACTCATTTGGCTGTAATCAAGTGCTTGCATTCATAGTAGGCTGTGCCTTTGAGCACATTATGAGCTAACACCATCAGGGTTTTAAAGTGTAATGTAGCAGTGTTCTTGAAGGGCTATAACAGTGATCTTTCCCACCTCTCCACCATCCCCCAAATATTGTCAGGATAATGAAAACATTTTCTCTATTAGTGATTGGTTAGAAAGTGTTCATGTGTCATTGCTGAATATCATTAGGTGTTTAAATGGCTGTTGTCTGTAATTATACTATAATTTCAGTTTGTATAGTGTTTTTTTTCCCCCCATAATTGTTTCAAGGACTTCACTTAAAGCTGTGGTCACCAGTATTCATTCCTTCTGCAGTGGGGAGTCTGAAAGGGGAAGATCAAGCTACAGAGTGGTCTTAAAAGATGTACCTTTTAAAGAAGGGGAGGATTTGCTTTGTCATTGACTGAGACTTAAGCCTGAAGGGGCATCCAAAAGAAATAGGATAGAAATGCAACTTTAAATCTAGGAAAGGAAGGTTAATGTGTGTTATATCAGTTTTCTGGTATGCAGCTATATGTGTCATTGTAGAAAAAAATGAACATTTCAAACGTGGTTATCAGAGCATGTGTATTAATGCCAAAGAGCCAAGTTTACATTGTTTTGTTGTAGTCTTAATTACTAATTACTTTATTACTTTCTATATATTGATATCATGAAGCATAAGCTTTTAGTTCTTCTGCCTCTCTGTTTTTGGTATGCTAATTTGTTTTAATTATGTGAAGCATAATTATAGAAAAAAACAAATTCTTCATTGATAGTAAATGCTATCAATAAATACAGTTTTTATATAGTAAGAGCCTGTCCCACAGAGAGCTAGCTCCTTTTTTATTCATAGTGTATTGAGGATATTATGTTTTTGATGATTTATTGTCTGGAACTCATCAGATTAAGTTTTAGCAAATCTTGGTAATTTAAAATAATCCATAAGTACATTAATATCAGAAGTACGCAGTTATTTTTGGTAAACTGCCATGATGAAACATACCAAACTAGATGATTCCCAAATTGAAAATGTTAAGCTTCTTACCAGTATAAGCATTTGAGCTCTGAATTTCTGAAATGTTACTTATATAATTCTACCTGATTTATCAGTGAAATAAATCTTTGCAAGTTTCTTGACCTTACAGATTTTGGGACCCTCAAATCTCGGTCTGGGAGGGGAAGTTTCCAGTTTTATAGTTGGTCATTCACTTATAAAAAATGTGAAGCACCTACTGTGTGCTGTTGTAGCTGCAGATACTACCCTTAAGGAGCATATGCTATTACATGGGAAAGAAGCCTCTCTGTACACAGTCGCAATATAGTATGTTATAAATGCTGTAAAGAAGCATATGCGAGGCACAGCATTAACCCAAAGGCAGGAGTAATCTACAAACTGGGTGCCTTGGTCCAGGGTCTCCTCTCTGGCTTCTGTGATGTTTCTTTCATCCTTCCTATCAGTTGCCAGAATTAGGCAAGGGAAGGGTTAGTAGAGAGAATCAGCTTTAACTGAGCTAGAGAAGTAAGGGGTGCTCAGGGCAGAAGTTCCCTGATTTGGAGCCAAGGGTGTCTGAGCTCCTTGAGGTGAGACTTGATGTGGAAAGAGGGTCACCTCTTCCTTAAAATCTACATTAGCAGGGATGTTTGTTCTCATCGATTGCATTCACTCCTGCATTTTAAACTTTGTAAGCGTCAGGGACTGCATCTGGGTTGGGATTTGGGGGTTTTTTGTTGTTGTTGTTGTTGTTTTAAGCCAAGGACTTTAAGAATAAGTTTTGTGTTGGGTACAGGAGCCCTTAAAGCAATACAAATATATAGATGGCTTAGCTTCAAGGCTCTTTTCAGATGGGTGCCAACACTTTAGTACTGTGAGAGCATTTCTTAAGGTATGGTGCTAAGGTGGATAAAATGAAGAAAAATAAGAAAGAAAAGGGTACTTCCCCCCGCCTTTTTTTTTCCTTTTATACTTAGACTAAAGCAAGAGGAATGAAAACAAGTGGTTGGAAAGTAGAAATAGGCTGGAAGGTAGCTCTTGGTAAAACATGCAGGATAGTTAATTCATTAGGTTGAAAGTGCCTGTGGATCAAGAAATAGTAAGATTAGGAATGTCAGGGGAGTGTCTCAGGGTGCCACATGTAGCTTGGCAATGACAAATGACTTTCTACTTGGTTTGAATCTACTGGTAGATTAGGTTATAGCTCTTGATAATATGTAAAATTCTTTGTATGTATTTAGGCTATAAAGATTTAATGAATTAAGTTCATCTTTATGATTTATTCCCAAATAGTTCTCAATATTATAATGTCCTTAGTCTATAATTTAAAAACACTGGAAATAGAGGGGTGCCTGAGTCGCTCAGTCGGTTAAGCCTTCCACTCAGCTCATAATCTCCAGGTCCTAGGATGGAGCTCTGAGTCAGGCTCCCTGCTGTTTCTCTCTCTCCCTCCCTCTGCCCCTACTCCCTGCTCATTCTCTCTCTCTCTCAAATAAAAATCTTTAAAAAAAAAAAAAAAAAACCTTGCAGATAGGAGTTGAGTTTTTGCTAAATCTGTACAGAAATGCAAGTTATTCTGGGGGTCAGAATTATGTTAATATATCATTTGTGAAATCATAAGCTATTGCTCTACTATAATCTGTTACCATCACGTGTCATTCATATGTGTTAGAAATGAAACACCATGATTGTCTATTACAGTAGACACGGTGTACTCATAGTTCATTAGTGATCACTCTTAGTCTCTGCCTTTTCATACTGATTTAATGATGCACAGATCTGAAGTAAAAAATAGAGAGAGAGAGAGAGAGAGAGTGTGTGTGTGTGTGTTTCACTATCCTCTAAAGTATGAGCTCGTTTTATTGACCTTTTTGTAAATTAGATGCTTTCTGATGCAGCACCTGGAAAACTGAGAATTGTCCATGGAGATGTATTGACATTTAAGATAGAAAGGGCTTTTCCAGGAAGTCTTAAAAGACAGTGGGAGGATGGTAAGTGATTTTGGGTTGTTTTCTTATTTTCTTTTATTATTTATAGTACAAATATTTATGTTGTTATATGTTACAAATGTTATTATACATTTATATTAAATATTACCAGAACAGAATTAAATAGGTGGTATGCATTGTAATTTTTTCTACTTTTTTCCAAAGTAATAAATCTAATTCCTTTTTTTAAATTCTAATTTACTTGTCTCATGTTTTTTAAATGTTCAGAATTCTCTTCAAATAAACTTGCTATTTTTATGATACCATATAAGGATGGGATAAACTATGAACTGTTAACTTTTTCCAAATGGTGAAAAAAAATGTTTTCGTAAACCACGCCCCATCTAATTTCCACGGTCTCCCATTCAGTGACCAGCCAAGGCACTCTTCATCTGTAGACTGTTTATTGGGTACCTGCTGTGTGCCAGCTCGTTGGGACACATAGATAGGTAAGGTGTATTACTTGCCTGTGAAACCCTTCGGAGCAGATGCAGGTGCTGCTGTGCGCCTCCATCTAACTGCCTCCTGTCTCCGGCCTCTCCACGGCCAGGCTTCTTCAGAGAGGTCGGCACTGCCTGTCCCCACCTTCCAACATGCCATTCTCTTCAAAGCACACTGACTCCAGGTTTCCAGCCTTGCCCCAGCCATGCTGGAGTCACACTGACCTCCTAATTTCCTCTTCAAACCTTATCTGACTGAGCTCTCAGGCATTTATGTGACTGTTGCCTACTCTCTTCCAAAAGTTATCTCTGCTCCTGCCTTCCCTGATACCAGGTTCTCCTATTCTTCCTTTTACATTGTGTGAGCTTTCTCTAGCTATTCTTTGCTGGTGGTTATTTTTCCACCCACCTCTTAGATGTTGTTCCTGAGATTTTTCTTTTTTGAGCATCTTCCTTGTGCTGCAGATTGGCCTGAAGGACCCTGCTCCCGTGGTTTCACTGACCATGTGTATATTGCAGACACTTCTGTCTGTATATGCAGCCAGTATCCCCTTCCTGGTCATCTGACCCTCTGACAGCATCATCTGGGTGCAGGTACTTTGACCATATCATGTCCAGATCAAATTGTCTTTTTCCTCAAACCAAGTCTTTTTCATATTTTTCCTAAGCTAAAAAACCTAAGGACTTTGAGCACTAATTAAGGTAGAATTTTTTTCTTAATAATTCAAAGCTGATTGTGAGAAAACATTGCTTTTGAAGAATAAATGGACTGAAAAATACTTAGCCATATCTTTTTATATATTTTTGTTTGATACTATTAGTATCCAGTTTGATTTAACTCTTAGCTAAAATTGTATTCAGAATCCATTAATAAAATCGTTATAGGTTGTTTTTTCTCCTGCTTACCAGATCCTCCAAATGTACATATTATTGGAAATCTGCCTTTTAATGTATCAACTCCGCTGATTATCAAGTGGCTTGAAAATGTTTCTTGTAGAGGTGGACCTTTTGTTTATGGCAGAACCCAGATGACGTTGACTTTTCAAAAGGAAGTGGCAGAGGTGAGTTTTAACTTTTTTTGGCTATTTTATCACATGATCAAATTCCAGAACACAATAATACTGCATTTTTGTCACAGACTATGTTTTCTAAGTTAATACTCCCATTACACACACAGACCAACAACACTCAACCAAAAGTTAAACATGTAATGATGATGACAGGCGTAACTGCTCTAAGCTCTCCATGGAGAACATGAATGATGTGCCGCCAGCCAAAAAGGCAGTGTAGTCCATGCAGGGACTCAATAGGGCCATAGAACAATTAGAGACAGATAAAACCTATGGGATATTGGTGATACAGGAATACATAAGGATTGGCATGTGATATGTTGAGATTGATATATTGAACTTAATAAGTTCATATCAATGAGAAAAAGATGTAACTAATGATAGTGAAAGAATGTAGTAATCGATTTGGAGAGAGGGAAGGGGGTTGGTGTCTCCTTATGCCGTACGTAGGCTTTCCCTTAATCCCCTCCTTCAGCTGCGCCTGCTATGCCTGCATTCCCATGACAGGAGTGTTCCAGGTTCACTCTCTAGAAAATAATCCTACAGGGTAGGCAGGGGCAGTTTGTGAGCTGCAGAGGTTTAATGAGGGGATCTGCAGACTGTTAAGTGTTTTGTTTTGTTTTTTTTTTAAGATTTTTATTTATTTATTTGAGAGAGAGCCCAAGAGGGGGTAGGGTCAGAGGGAGAAGCAGACTCCCTGCTGAGCAGGGAGCCCGACGTGGGACTCAATCCCAGGACTCCGGGATCATGACCTGAGCCGAAGGCAGTCGCTTAACCAACTGAGCCACCCAGGCACCCGACTGTTAAGTGTTTTTTAAAAATTTTTATTATGACCTACAAATACAGAAGACTATATGATGTATTTGTGTGGCTTAAGAAGAATACCCAAGTCCCCGCCACTCGAGTCAGTAGTTATAGTCCCAACATCTTTGACACCCCCTTGTATGCTCATTGTGATGTGATCGTGTCTCCTATTCTCCAGATGCTATGAAGGTAATCAGTACCATGAATTTGGGACTTATTATTCCCTGCTTAGTTTATCCCATAGATTCTTAGCTGTATAATTAATATACTTTAGTTTTCTCCATTTTTGAACTTATGCAAATGGATTCATATAGCATGTATTCTTTTTATCCTGATTCGCTCATGCTGCTCATAGCTGTAGTTTATTTGTGTAGCTAGATACTACCCACTCTTTGACTAACTCATAATTTATATGTCCATTGCCCTGTTTTAGAACTCTGAATTAGTTTTAGTGTTTGTTATTACAAACAAAACTGTCATGAAGATTCTTCTATTTATGTCAGCTAGAGCACACAGGCAAGCTTTCCTTGGAGTATATATCCAGAAGTGGCAGTGCTTGATCATAAGTTCTGCAAATCTTCACTTTTGCTAGATAATGCTAAATTGTTCTCTGAAGTCATTATGCCTGTTTATATTCCCACCAAATGTGTGTAAGTTCATTTTGCCCCATGTCCTGGCTAGTACTTGCAGTTGCCAGTTGTGTGTTTTGGTTCATCAGAGCTGGATAGTGTGTCATTATGGTTTTATTTTGTCTTTTGCTGATTTTTTAATCAGATTGAGCACCATTTTGCATATTTATTGACCTTTTAGATAACCTCTTTTTTTGTGAAGTGCTTGCCCTTTGTCCATTTTTCTGTTGGATTGCTTGTCTTTTTCTCATTGATTTTGAGGAGTTCTAACATTTTTCATACTTGTCTTTTATTAAATGTATTGCAGATTTCTTCTACTCTGCATGTTATTGTCTTTACAGTGTCTTTTGAAGAGCACATTTTTTTTGTTTTTTATTTGTTTGTTTCAAAGATTTTATTTATATGAGAGAGAGCACGCTAGAGAGAGAGAGAGCACGAGAGAGGGTACAAGCAAGAACAGCAGGGAGGGGCAGAGGGAGAAGCAGACTCCCGTCCTCGGGCTCAGGCTCCATGTGAGGCTTGATCCCAGGACCCTGGCAGAGGATTAACCAACTGAGCCACACAGGTGCCCTGAAGAGCAGATGTTTTTAATTGTAAATTTATGGTTAGTGCTTTTTGTGTCTTATTGAAAAACTCCTTTTGTATCCTGATATCATGAAGATACTCTTCTGTGTTATCTTCTAGAAGTTTTATTGTTTCATCTTTCACGTTTACATCTGTAATCCACTTGGGATTGATTTTTGTGTGTGGTTGAAAAAGAAGCCAGTTTTACTGTTTTTAATATATGATCCCAAGGAACCTAGCACCAGTTATTGGAAAGTGTTTTTCACTGACCTCTATCAACACCTCTAATGTAATGACAAAGCCTATATAAGCATTGGTCTGATTGGAGACACCAAGAAGAAAGATTGTGTGAAATCTAGGAAATAGAAGGCCCAGTACAGAAGATAGAGCATGGAATCCTCAGAAGAACATTCAATTCACATCAAAGCAGAGCAAGAATTTGGTAAAATATCTATCATGTTTGTATATACTGAAAGAATAGTGACATAAGTTAGGGAGAGTGTAGGATTGAATTAGTGATAAATGAACAGAAAATTAAGTACAGTAGGGATTGAAGCAAAGTATATCACTGTTAGAGGAGTAAAAATATTATTGGGAAACCTATAACTGTTTATTTTGGAAACCTAAGGAAAAAAGAGGGACCTATATAAAAATAATCACAAAACTTCACTGAGAGTCTCAACAGATCACTTAAGTCAAGAGAAATAGAGCCCTGGAAGAAAAAATGAGTGTTATAAAGATGCTTCATTTTTTCCAAATTATGTTTTTTCAATAACCTCTTGAAATGTAGTGAAGTTCCCAGGATCATCTTGAGGAGTGGGCCTGCAAGAATGGATAAGAAATTTCGAAAAAGAAGAGTGACGAAAGAAGGCTTGCCTATGAGATGTTGAAATGTATTATAAAGCTCTAATAATTGAAGCACTGTGACTCGTGAGACCAGAGGGATGGCTGCGTCCGAAGGCTCAGGTTCAGGCAACTTCATATTTGATAGCGATCGGATCATACATCAGCAGAAACAGAAAAAAAAATTATTTTACAGATGCTTGGGTATTTGGCTAACTCCCATGAAACCATTTAATAATTCACCGTACATAAAAATTAAAGGTAACTCACCATCGTAAAATTCCAGCTCTGCTGCTGCCGTTGTCGCCGCGGCCCATCACAAAGGCTCCCACTTGAAGCGCGAGCAGCTCTGGAGGTACTTGAAGTCGGGGGTGCTGGACACGCTGGCCAAGAAGGTATTGTGGTAGCCTTATATGAAGAACCAGGGAAACCTAATAGTGCTTTAGACTTTTTAAAGCATCAGTTAGAAGCTGCTAACCCAGAAAATCCAGATACAGAGCTGCTTCACCTAGAATTAGCAGAAATGAAAGAGAAATATAAAGCTATTGTAGAAGAAAATAAAAAACTGAACACAAAGCTTGCTCAGTATAAACCACCTGAGGAGGGGAGGTGTACTGAACGGGATTCTTCTCCGTTGAAAAGACACTGAAAAAGTGGTTTTATATGACTTGAATAGTTTGTATACTATATAATCTTTTATGAACAGATGCTCTCAATATATTGACATATCTTGATATATTGAATTTACCTGCATCACACTTTATTCTAAACACATTTACTTAGAAGCACCAATAATAATATAAAAAAAAAATTCCAGTTACTGTGTCTTCAAATTCATTGCTCTTTTCTGCAGTGTCTAACCCGTTGTTAATTTTACTTAATTTATTTTTCATTTCAGGTATTTTATTTTTACTTCTAGAAGTTCCATTTGGGTCTTATATTTTCCCTTACCTCATTATGTTCATGCTTTCCTTGGCATCTTTGTGCATATGTGTAATATTTATAATAGCTGTTTGAAGGTCTTTGACTATTAATTTCACTACCTCTGTTATTTCTGTACTATTTTACTGTTTGTTCCCCCCCCCCCCCACCCCCCACCCCCCTTCCTATGGGTCCTGTTTTTTTCTGCTTCTTTGCAAGCCTGGCAATTTTTGACAAGATACTAGATTTTTGTGAGGTTTTGTTTCGTTTTAATCCTGTTGAGGGCTGGATCTTGTATTGGGTTGAGTGGTGGGTTTTACTCTGGCACATAGAGATAAGTCACTTGTAGATTGGTTTGAAGCTTGCTTTTAAGCTTTGTTATGACAGGTTCTTAGCAGCCTTTAATCTGAGGCTAATTAAGCCCCGCGACTAAGTCACCTTTCTGAGGAATGCATTCAGTGCCCTGTGTATTTCAAGAGTTCTTCACTTGGCTGTTGGGAGTGCAAACTATTTCTAGTCCTCTCTGAGCTCCATTTTGTCATATTTTCTGATAGTACTTTCTCCAGCCTCCCAATCTCATGCACTTACAGATCAGTTCTCAGCCAAAGACTTGAAAGGATCCCTCTGAATATCTCAGGAACTCTCTCTCACTTCCTCCCTCCCATTCCCCTGTCTCTCTCTCTCTCTCTGTGTTTCCATATCCAATAGTCTTTCTCACAAATTCTGGCTGCCTTGGCCTCCCAGAGCTCTGGCCTCTGTCTTCTCACATCGAGGAGACCTCTGGGCTCTTTATACTCCTGCCTGTGCTGCAGTCTGAGTATGGCTTCCAGGCTGCAAACTAGGCAGTCATAATGCTCACCTTGTTTTTTATTTGCCTGTGTGGTAATGATAATAATGATAATATCAGCTATTACTTATGGAATGCCTACTAATAGCCACTTTACATGTTTTTTTATTTAAGCCTCATAGCCACCTAATGAAATAGGTATTTTTTAACTGACGTTGACACACAATGTTACCTTAGTTTCATGTGTACAACATAGTGATTCAACAGCTCTATATGTTATGCTACGTTCACCCCAGATATAACTACTATCTCTTATTATACAATGCTATTATAGTTACCACTAATTATATTCCCCATGCTGTACCTTTCATCCTTGTGGCTTACTAGCTTTTGATAGAAAAGAATACTGAGGGGCACCTGGGTGGCTCAGTTGGTTAAGTGTCTGACTCTTGATTTCAGCTCAGGTCATGATCTCAGAGTTGTGAGATTGAGCCCCGCGTCTGGCTCCACACTGGGTGTGGAATCTGCTTAAGATTCTCACTCTCCCTTTCCTTCTGCCCTTCTACCCCCCCCCTTAAAAAAAAATAATACTGAAGCTCAGGGATTTTAATTATTAATTTTGTTCATCTTTTCAAAGAACCAGCTCTTGGTTTCATTGATCATTTCTACGGTTTTTATTAGTCTCCGTTTCATTTATTTCTGCTCTGATCTTCATTACTTCCTTCTTTCTGCTAGTTATGGGCTTTGTTCTTCTTTTTCTAGCTCCTTTAAGTATAAGGTTAAGTATATGAGATTTTTCTTATTTCTTGAGGTAGGCCTGTTTCTCTATAAACTTTCCTTTGGAACTGCTTTTGCTGCATGCCAGAGATTTTGGGATGTTGTATTTCCATTTTCATTTGTCTCAGGTATTTTTTTTATTTTCTCTTTGATTTCTTTATTGACCCATTGGTTGTTGAATAGTATTTTTTTTTTTTTTTAGCCTTCACAGGTTTGTATTTTTTCGTGGGTTTTGTTTTGTTTTGTTTTGTTTTTAAGATTTTATTTGAGAGAGCGGAAGCACAAACAGCGGCGGGGTGGGGCAGAGGGAGAGAGAGGATCTCAAGCAGACTTCTCCCTGAGCATGAAGCCTGACATGGGGCTTGATCTCACAACCCTGAGACCATGAGTTGAGCCAAAATCAAGAGTTGGACCCTTAACCAACTGAGCCACCCCAGCACCCCTCCAGTTTTTGGTTTTTTTTTATTGTAATTAATTTTTTGTCTCCTATCATTGTGCTTGGAAACTGCTTGATAGGATTTCAATCTTAAATTTATTGAGACTTGTTTTGTGGATCCACAAGTGATCTGTCTTGGAGACTGTTCTATGTGCACTTGAAAAGAATGTGTATTCTGCTGTTTTTAGATGGAATGTTCTTTGTATATCTGTTAAGTGCATTTGGTCTAATGTATCATCCAGAGCCACTGTTTTCTTGTTGATTTTCTGTTTGGGTGAAATATCAATTTTGATATAAGAGAGGTATTAAAGTCCCCTGCTATTATTGTATTACATTTTGTCCCTTTGTGTCTTTTAATATTTGCTCTATATATTTATATGCTTAGGTGCTACTATGTTGGGTGCATAGATATTTACAGTTGTTCAACCTTGTTGGAATGGATCCCTCCGTTACTAACACCCTTCTTTGTCTTTTGTTAGTCTTTGTTTTAAAGTCTGTTTTGTCCAATGTTAAGTACTGCTACCCAACTTTTTTTCTTTCACTTTCATTTGATGGAATATCTTCTATTCCTTCACTTTAAGTCTGTCTTTAGGTCTGAAATGATTCTCTTGTAGGCAGCATATAAATGGGTCTTATTTTTCTGTCTGTCACCTGGTGTCTTTTGATTGGAGAATTTAGTCCATTCACATTTAAAGTAATTATTGATAGGTATGTACTTATTGTGATTTTATTCCTTGTTTTCTGGGTTTTTTTCTAGTTCTCTCTTTCTTGCCCTCTTCCCTTCTTATTTGATGACTTTCTTCAGTGTAGATCTTTTATTCCTTTTTTCTTGATTTTTTTGTGTATCATTTGTTTTGAGATATATATATGTATGTATGTATATATCAAAAGAGGTTGATATATAACAACCTATGTATATAATCATCTACTTAAGTTGATGGTTGCTTAAGTTTGAACATATTCTAAAAGCATTACTATTTTATCCCCTGCCCATGTTTTATGTATTCAATGTCATATTTTATATCTTTTTATGTTGTGTATTCCTAATTATTATAGCTATAGTTGATTTGATTACTTTTGTCTTAACCTTCATACTAGCTTTATAAAAGGGATTGATCTACCTTTAATGTATAATATTTGCTTTTTCAGTGAAATTTTTTATTTTATGGTTTTCTTCTTGTTATGGTATTTTCTTTTCTGCTTAAAGAATTCCCTTTAAGGGGCGCCTGGGTGGCTCAGTTGGTTGGGCATCTGCCTTCAGCTCGGGTCATGATCTCAGGGTCTGGGATCAAGCCCCGCATCGGGCTCCCTGCTCAGTGGGGAGTCTGCTTCTCACTCTCACTCTCCCTCTGTTCTCTCTCTCTCTCTCAAATAAATAAATAAAATCTTAAAATTAAAAAAAAGCATCAGCTATTTGAAAAAAAAAAAAGAATTCCCTTTAATATTTCTTGCAAGGCTGGTTTAGTGGTAATGAACTCTAACGTTTGTTTGGGGAACTCTTTATCTCACCTTCAATTCTGAATGATAATCTTTCTTGCTGGGTAGAGATTCTTGGTTGTAGGGTTTTTTTCTTTCAGCACTTCGAACATATCATGTCTTCTGGCCTTCAAATTTTCTGCTGAAAAATCAGCTCTTATGGATGTTTCCTTGTGCATAACTAGTTGCTTTTCTCTTACTGCTTTTAAGATTCTCTCTTTGTCTTTAATTTTTGAGATTTTTAATAATGTGTCTCCTTGTGCACCTCTTTGGGTTCATCTTGTTCAGAGGTATCTGTGCTTCCTGGACCTGGGTTTTCTTTCCCAGATTAGGTAATTTTTCAGTTATTATTTCCTAAAATTAAGTTTTCTTCCCCTTTCTCTCTTTTTGTGGTATCCCTTATGGTATGCTTGATGTTGTCCCAAAGGTCTCTTAACCTGTCCTCATTTTTTCCATTCTTTTTTCTCTTTGCTGTTCAGCTTGAATGATTTCCATTACCCTATCCTCCTGATCACTGATCTCTTTTTTTGCATCCTCTAATCTGCTGTTGATTCCCTCTGTTGTATTTTTCATTTTGGTTAATGTATTCTTCAGCTCTGATTTGTTCTTTTTTTATATTTTCTATCTCTTTGTTGAAATCCCCTCTGAATTCATCCACTCCTCTCCCAAGTTTGATGAGCATCTTTATAATCATTACTTTGAACTCTTAATTTAGGTAGATTGCTTATCTCTTTTTCATTTAGCTCTTTTCTGAGATTTTGTCTTGTCCTTTTGTTTGGAAGCCATTCCTCTGTCTGCTCATTTTGTCTGTCTGTATTTGTTTCTGTATAAATTAGGTAGGTCAGCATTGACTCCTGGCGTTGAAGGCTTGGCCTTATATGGAAGGTGTGCTGTGGGGCCTAGAAACATGGTCACCGGAACCAGGTGCTTTAGGGGTATCCCCTGCGTTGGTTGTGTGCACCCTTCTGCTGTGACTGGGCCATGATTCCAGCAGGTACACTAGCGGGCAGGGATGCCCCCTGCCCACTTTCCCAGTAGGAGTTGCTTTTAGGGGCAACAGTCTCCACTGAGGCTATCTGCTAGGTGTGCGGGACAGGAGCCAAGGAATGTCTGCCAGGAAGGTGGGTTTGGCAAGACAGGTCTGCAGGGGAATTCTGGGTTAGGGCAAGCAGTGCTAGCAAGGTATATGGATAGTGTCAGACTGGTGCCCACCAGCATCAGATGTCTAGGCTGAAGGAGGGCAAGAAGAATAGTGCCTGCCAGCATTTCTATTCTTGGATAAAGTTCTTTTAGAACCCTGCCCTTTTGGCGTGCTCCCTAAAACTAGTCAGTAAATTTCCTTCATGTATGGCCCAGGCACCCTTCAAACTGTTGCCTCTGTGTGGGTCTCAGAACAAGTGAGATCGTGTGTGATCCCTTTAAGTATGGAGTCTGTTTCCTCTAGCTCTCCAATTCTCCTGAAGTTAAGCCCAGCTGATTTTCAAAAACAAGTTATGGGAGCTTATCTTCCTGTGCAGATCCCCAGGGTAGGGGGTGCTTGGTATGGGGCTATAACCTCTCACTTTTCAGGAAGGACCTTTGCATCTGTGATATCCCCTCCCACATTTGGGTCTCAGTTCCAGGGTTTGGTTCCTGGCCTGGACACGTCTTTGTCCCTTTTTCCCTTCTTGATGTGGCTTTGTCTTTATACTTACAGCTAAGAGCTGTTCTGCAAGTCTTCAGGTCATTCTTAAGGAGAATTCCTCTATATGTAGCTGCAGCTGTGGTGTGTGATGGGAGGAGGTGAGCTCAGGATCCTTCTACTTTGCCATACTATTACCTTCTGCCTGTCTGAAGATATTTTTGGTTGTCACAACTGGGGGGTGCTTTTGGTGTCTAGTGGATAGAGGTTGGGGATGCTGGTAAACATCCTTCAGTAAGCAAGATAGCCCCTCACAGCAGAAAATTACTCCACATTTACCAGCCCAAAATGTCAGTAATGCCAAGGATAGGAAACTTTGCTTTAGAGTATTTTAGCCATAAAATCTTTTTCTTAAGTAGTCTTAGAATTTTCCATCACAAAAATGTAGGATCCTTTTGTGTTTGTTAGGAACACTACATCATTGCCACTTTCCCAGGATCAGTGTCATTTCCTGCTCATGAATTTGTTAACTCTCTTCTGTATGTTTGAGTTGAGCCTATATTAATAGTTTTGTTTCCTCAGCCTTTTGATTTGTCCTTGGTCTTTTATATTTCTCAGATAACATGATTATTATGGTATTTCTGTTCTTGAGTAACACAATAGAGATGCAAAACACTATGTACTCTAATTCTTTTGGGGGGAAATGCAAAGGAACAGAGGCTTAAGAGGTGGAGTAATATTTTCAGTGACTCAGTACCAGTTGTTATTAATAATAGTGTTGCTTTAACTCCACCATATGCAATTCTTTTTCTTTAACAAAAAAAAAATGTTGATTTTAGTTAAATTCTAGTATGAATATTGAGAAGAGTTTATATTGAGTCTATGATTTATGGAGTGCTTTATAAGTTAACACTGGTCTTCTGACCAGTTTTCACATTTTGCAAGTGAAAGTTTCAACGGGAGACTATATAGCAGCATTTTCTTATATAACTTTTGTTTGCTCTTGACACTGTCAGATCTGTAATTTTATATTCCACAGGTAGCACTTTTAAACATTCACTTCGCTTGGCTTTGTGAGTTACAGAACAGAAGTAAATGAACGCAGTCTTCTTCCCTTCTCTCTAGGTCTTCAGGGTCTAAATAGAAAAATTCAGCTCACACACATTAAAGAACATATAGACAGTATAAAGTTACAGCTCATAAAATAGAATCAGATTATGCAGCAGTAAATGAGACCTTAACAAATCTCATTTAACCTCATTTTATAGATGATGAAACTGAGGCTCAGAGTAGTTTAATGTCTTCCAGAAGGTCATGGAGCTAGTTACAGGGAAAGCTGAACTTGAAAGCAGGTCGTATGTTTTCTGCTGAAGTCCTGATGTTCATGTTCTCCATGTGACTGGACCTGTGGTCTTTCTTTCTGGGTCCAGGATTAACCTGTTTATGTCCTCCCATCTTCAGGGGACCCTGGGTATTTAATGGTCACATCAGTAACAGGGAGGGAGGGAGTCACCTCACCAGTAATTATATAGTTTTCATTGTCCCTGATATTTGGCTGTGTAGCTTCTCAAGAATAAGCCTAATTTTTCTACTTGTACTTAAAATCATTTTAGATGAATAAGGAAGAAACACTGTCCTTGTGGAGTCTTTGACCCCTTGTTTTTCTTTTACTCAGAATGCTTTTAAAATTTCAAGGGTTAGAGGTTTCCTTTTACTGAAAAATTAACTGGTTTGGTTTCCTGGCCTTTTGTTGTTTGTTAAAATCCTCTATCTTATAATGGAGTTTGAATTTTCTTAGCTTTACATATAACCTATCTATCACAGAAATATTAACTTATGTTTGAATGGTTGATTGACCATTTAACTCTTATGCTAGTTTTAAATGAAGGCCTTTGCAGAGCTTTCTGCTCTGTGGCTTGAATTATTCCATAACGAATTCAGGACAGGTATGTGTGTGCTGCTTTCTTCTAAATTCAGATATCCGATTTAACACTTTCATCTCCACAGCCTAGGTGTATTTGCTGTAAAGTTTGGATGGGTCAGGCTTCCCTGGCAGGAGTGAATGCCTAGCGCTCTAAGTGAAATATACTTAAACAGGTCTTTATGCCCAGAGTGTTTACCCTGCCTGCCTCCCTTGTTTACTTTTGGGTTAAAGTGATTTTTAAAATTTCGTTGAATTCATCAGTGAAAACACCTTTGACATGTAAAATAAAATGTTGGGAGAGAATTCAGCATGAAATAATGTTCAAGTGTAGACTTTGTTTTTTGTTTTACATTTTAATCTTGTGGTTATGTGCATGCTGGATTTCAGTTTGACACAGGTGCTTTGAAGTTTGCCAGTTGTATAGTGCACTTTGAAGGTTTTACTCTCATGCCAGTGGTACAGTTAAGCTCCAAAAGAAATTTATGAGGAGCTAGAAATATTTTTTACCATTTGATTCATAAGCTTATTCTTTAAATATGTGCTTCCCGTGTTTGTTTTGATATTTGTTTGAGAATATATACGTCTCTTGGTTTTACAGTTTAGTAAGGAAGACTTTACTTGATCATTTATACTAAAGCAACTCATCACTTGTCCTGAACTCAGCCTCCCAATAACTTCAGATGTCTAAATATAGACAAGAGGCAGGTAATTTGAAAAGAGGGATGAGGTAGAGGGATGGCTTCTGAGTAACAAAATAGATGCTACAAAATCTACAACTTTGCCCATAGGAAATTTTCTGAGCATCTCAGTTTAAAACCTATTTTTTTTTTTTTAAGATTTTATTTATTTATTTGACAGAGAGAGACACAGCGAGAGAGGGAACACCAGCAGGGGGAGTGGGAGAGGGAGAAGCAGGCTTCCCGCAGAGCAGGGAGCCCGATGCGGGGCTCGATCCCAGGACCCTGGGATCATGACCTGAGCCGAAGGCAGACGCTTAACGGCTGAGCCACCCAGGCGCCCCTAAAACCTATTTTTTTAATCTTACTTAAGGCAAAGCTCTTATAAGCCAAATTATGTGGTTTGTAATGTTGACCCTGTATCATTTACAAGAGGTTTAGAATACCCAGTGAACTCTAAGAACATGAGAAGCAGGATACATTTTTTAAAAATCAGTGCACCTAATTTTTTTAATTCAATTTTGACATATTGCCATATTTTTCATGTCTTTTTTTAAGAAATAAAATATTGTAGATAGGCTTGGTACCCTCTTCTATCCCCTTTCTTTCTCTCCTATGAGTATACTCTCTTAAAATTGATATTCATCATTCCCAGGCATTGATAGATATATATACACACACACAGAGGAAGCCATAAGAAATAATGTTTTGGAGTTTTTATATAAATGGAATCATACTCTACATATTTTCTGCCCCTTCATTATTTTCTATTTGGGGCTCTATGTTGGTAACACCATTTACTTATTCCTGTCAATGGCCTTTATGTTTTTCTACCTTTTTTGAAGCTCTGCATGTACAATGTTACAGTTAACATTCTTACACAGTATTTCCTCATGTAAGTATATAAACTGTTCCCTAGAATATATTCCTAAAGGTAGACTTAAAGGGTTAGGAGGGTGCACTCAACTTCAGCTTTCCTGTATTTATTGCCAAATTGCAGTCTAAAGTGCTTGTACTAGTTGCCCTTCTCACTAGCAGTAAATGGGAGTTCCTCTGGCTCCATATATTCACCAATTCTAGGTTCTGCCAGGTTCTTTTTTGTTGTTTAAATTTTGTTCATTTCACGGATATGAAATTGTATCTCATTAGAGTTTAAATTTGTATGTCCCTCATTTGTAATGTGGTTGAGCATAGTTTATGGTTATGGTTCATTTGGGTGCTCTTACATTTCTTACCATATTTTCTGTTGTTTATTTTTTGGCAATTAATGTGTAGGAGTTTCTTCGATGTTCTGAACACTAATCCTTTGTCAGGAGTTCCAAATATCTTCTCTCAGTCTGTGACTTACGTTTGTACTGTTTTTATTATACAGAAGTTTTAAATTTTAATAGAGCAAAATATCAGTCTTTTATGGCTTCCACTTTTGCATCTTTAAGAAATTTTTCCCTACCATGGGGTCATAATACTTATTTCTTTTATTATGTTAATCACCATACATTACATCATTAGTTTTTGATGTAGTGTTCCATGATTCATTGTTCAATTCATTGTTCAATACGTGCCCTCCTTAATACCCAACACCGGGCTAACCCATCCCCCCACCCCCCTCCCCTCTAAAACCCTCAGTTTGTTTCTCAGAGTCCACAGTCTCTCATGGTTCATCTCCCCCCCCCCCCTCCGATTTCCCCCTCTTCATTTTTC
>NW_023270812.1:170622-277494 GCF_011800145.1 Mirounga leonina | reverse complement strand
CCCCCCCCCCCTCCGATTTCCCCCTCTTCATTTTTCCCTTCCTACTATCTTCTTCTTTTTTTTTTTTTAACATATAATGTATTTGTTTCAGAGGTACAGGTCTGTGATTCATCAGTCTTACACAATTAACAGCGCTCACCATAGCACATATCCTCCCCAATGTCTATCACCCAGCCACCCCAGCCCTCCCACCCCCCACCACTCCAGCAACCCTCAGTTTGTTTCCTGAGATTAAGAATTCCTCATATCAGTGAGATCATATGATACATGTCTTTCTCTGATTGACTTATAAATACTTATAAAAAATTTTAAAGTTTTGCTTTTTACTTACTGTTAAATCGCTTGGAATTTATTTTTGGTTATGGTACGAGATAGGGAGTTCTTCCTGCTTTAGATATACCTACTTACACCAATATCTCTTATTGAGTGGTCCATCCTTTTCCTGTTGGTGGTTGTTACATCACATCGGTCATATAGCAAATATCCACATGCGCTTGGGCCTGTTTCTAAGACCTTTGTTCCGTTGGTGTGTTTGTCTATGCCTGTGGCAATACCATACTGCCTTAATTTTGATATCTGCTATAGTGAGTCTGCCCCAGCCCTCCTCATGTTATTGATGTTCTTCAGGCGCTTCCTGTCTGTTCCTGGCCCTTGGCTCTTCCGTATAAAATTTTATGGAATTTAATTTAAAGGTCTTTAAAAAAATTCTTTTGAGATTTTGGTTGAAATTGCATTGCGTTTATGAGTTAATTTAGATATACCTAATTTTAAAATTAAAGTGTTTGGGTTCTTAAAAGAATGAATTCCTGGTTTTTGCAAAAATCAGTTCTCCCAAAACAGTTCTCCAAGAGTTCTGAATATTCAAGGTTTTATTACACTTAAAGAAAAGTGCACCATTGAAAATGTTCCTTCATAGATTTTTGGTAATTCATAAAATGAAATAAGCATCTTTAGTTCTTAATTGTGCTTGCTAATTTCTTCACTCATCAAATATATATTGATTACTTGTTTCATATAGGACCTTCTTCTACAGAATATAACAGGGGTTTGAAAATCCCTAACATCCAGTGGTAGGGAAGTTTTCTTATTTGGTTTCTAAGTGCATTATATAGGATATAATTCACACTTCGTAGGTGTACTTCAATTGATATTGGAGGAAAACGTTCCCTGTGCTGCCTGTGTATCATGTGTCAGATAGCCTGTGCTTTTAAAATTTATCACAAAACTCCACCTAGTGTCCATAGGTAATAGAATATTGACTGCATTCCATCTGATCAGACTGGATTAATTATTTGCTAAAATTTCTTTTTGTCCTTTCATAGAGACTGACAGCCAATACAGGAAGCAAACAGCGAAGTCGCCTTTCTGTTATGGCCCAGTACCTCTGCAATGTTCAACACATCTTGACAATTCCAGGTCAGGCTTTTGTCCCTAAACCAGAGGTAAGTTTCTGTTTGTTTGTAAATCTTTGTTCATCTGAGGATGTGCCGTAGGAAATTGTCTCTAGAATTTGATTTTCATTTATATGCAAAATGTACTTTTTCTTTCTCTCTCCAGAGTAAGAAAAATCACAATGTGTGAATAGTTCTTGTCCTAAGTTTTCTCCTCTTTATAGTGACCAAATGTCTAGGTTTATTCATGTTGCCCTGGTGGTGGTGGTATTATCATCATCACCTTGTACTCTTCAAAGTTTTCCAGTATAGAAGATAAATTATATGGTCACCTAATCCTCAAAAAAAGAAATCAGTATTTGTTTTGTGATTTCTGAATAGACCTCTAAATCAAGTTACATCAAACATTTTTTATTGTGAATTTTTTTCCACCTTTTTTTTAATTGAAGTACAATTTAACATCCAGTGTTTTATTAGTTTCAGGTGTGCAGCATATTGATTCAGCAATTTTATTCATTACTCACTGCTCACACAATAAGTGTAGTCACCATATGTCATCGTACAATATTTTTACAGTATTATTGAGTATATTCCCTATGCTGTAGTTTTCATCTTCATGACTTATTTTATAACTAGAAGTTTGTACCTCTTAATCTTATTTTTTTACCCATCTTCCCACCCACTTTCCCTCTGGCAACCACCAGTTTGTTCTCTAGTTAAGTCTGGTTTTAGGTTTATTTGTTTTGTTTTTTAGATTCCATATATAATTGAAATCATGGTGTTTGCCTTCCTGTGTTTGACATATTTCACTTAGCATATACACTCTAGGTCCATCCATGTTATCACAGAAGGCACGATCTCATTCTTTTTTATGGCTGAGTAATTGTGTGTGTGTGTGTGTGTCTTATACATACATACCACATCTTCTTTATCCACTCATCTATAAATGGACACTTGGATTGCTTCCATATCTTGACTGTTGTAAATAATGCTGCTATAAATAGGGGTGCATATGTCTTTCCAAATTAGTGTTTTTGTGGTTTTTTGGGTAAATACCCAGTAGTGGGATTACTGGATCATACTGTATTTCTATTTTTAATTTTTTGAGAAACGTCCAAACTGTTTTCCACAGTGGTTGGTCAATTTACATTTCCACCAATAGTGCACAAGGGTTCCTTATTTTCCACATCCTCACCGACATTTGTTATTTCATGTCTTTTTGATTCTAGTCATTTCAGTAGGTTGCCTTTTTGTTTTATTGATGGTTTCCTTTGCTGTGCAAGAGCTTTTATTTTGGTGTAGTCCTAATAGTTTATTTTTGCTTTTGTTTCCCTTTGCCTCTGGAGACATACCCACCCAGAAAAATGTTGCTATGGCAATGTCAAAGAAATTACTTGCCTATGTTACCTTCTAGGGAAAATGGTTTTGGTCTCACATTTAGGTCTTTAATCCATTTTAAGTTTATTTTTGTGTACAGTGTAGTGAAGTTTTGAGTTTAATTCTTTTGCATGTAGCTGTCTGGTTTTTCCAGCACCATTTATGGAAGAGACTGTCTTTTCCCCATTGTATGTTCTTGCCTCCTTTGTCAAAGATTAATTGAATGTATAATGGTGGGTTTATTTCTGGATTCTCTGTTCTGTTTTCTTGACCTACGTGTCTGTTTTTGTGCCAGTACAATACGGTTTTGATTGTTGTAGCTTTGTAGTATACCATGAAATCGGGGATTGTGATACTTCCAGCTTTATTCTTCTTTCTCAAGATTGCTTTGGCTACTGGGGTCTTTTGTGGTTCCATACAAATTTTAGTATTATTTATTCTAGCTCTATGAAATAATGCTGGTATTTTGGTAGGGATTGCATTGAATCTATAGATTGCTTTGAGTAGTATGGACCTTTTAACAATGTTGGTTCTTCCAATTTGTGAGCATACTCTTTCTATTTGTTTGTGTCCTCTTCAATTTCTTTCATCAGTGTTTCATAGTTTTCAGACTACAGGTGGTCACCTCCTTGTTAAATCTATTCCTAGGTATGTTATTCTCTTCGGTGCAATTGTAAATGGTATTGGTTTCTTAATTTCTTTCTGCTACTGTGTTTTTGTATAGAAATGCGATAGATTTCTATATATTAATTTTGTATCCTGCTACTTTACTGAATTCATTTGTCAGTTCTAATACTTTTTGGTGGAGTCTTTAGGTTTTTCTGTATATAATATCATGTCATTTGCAAATAGTGACAGTTTTACTTCTTCCATGCCAATTTGGATGCCTTTTTTTTCTTTTTCTTGTCTGATTGTTGCATCTAGGACTTCCAGTACTATGTTGAATAAAAGTGATGAGAGTGAACATCCTTGTGTTGTTCTGGAAATTAGAGGAAAAGCTGTTTTTCACCATTAACAATGATGTTAGCTGTAAGTTTTTCATAAATGGCCTTTATTATGTTGAGGTGTGTTCTCTCTAAACCCACTTTGTTGAGAGTTCTCATGAATGGATGTATTTTGTCAAATGCTTTTTCTGCATTTATTGAGATGATCATATGGTTTTATCCTTTGTCTTATTAATGTGATATATCGTACTGACTGACTTGCAAATATTGAACTACCCTTGCCATTTCTGGATCAGTCCTACCTGATTGAGGTAGTCCTACCAAATTGTTGAATTTGGTTTGCTAATACTTTGTGAGGATTTTTGCATCTTTGTTCATCAGAGATATTAGCCTGTAGTTTTCTTTTTTTGTAGTGTCTTTGACTGGTTTTGGTATCAGGGTAATGTTGGCCTTGTAGAATGAATTTGGAAGTTTTCATTACTCTTCTATTTTTTGGAATGGTTTAAGAAGACTAACTATTAACTCTTGAAATGTTTGGTAGAGTTTACTTGTAGAGCCATCTGGTCTTGGACCTCTGTTCATCGTTGAGTTTTTTGATTACTGATTCAGTTGTGTTATTAATAATCAGTCTGTCCAAATTTTCTATTTCTTCCTGATTCAGTTTTGGAAGATTATATGTTCTCTAGGAATTCATCCATTTCTTCTAAGTTGTCCAATTTGTTGGCATATAATTTTTCGTAATATTCTCTTGTAGTCCTTTGTATTTCTGTGGTATTATTTTTTCTCCTCCATTTCTGATTTTGAGTCCTTTTTTTTTTTTTTTTTGATGAATCTGGCTAAAGGTTTATCAATTTTATCTTTTCAAAGAATCAGCTCTTGTTTTTGTTGATCTCTATTTTTTTTTTTTAGCCTCTATTTTATTTATTTCTGCTCTAATCTTTATTATTTCCTTCCTTCTGCTAGCTTTAGGCTTTATTTCTGCTTTTTCTGTTTTAGGTGTATGGTTAGTTTGGGTTTTTTTGAGATTTTTCTCATTTCTTAAAGTAGGTCTGTGTTGCTATAAACCACTCTTAGTACTGCTTTTGCTGCATCCCGAAGATTTGAACTGATATGTTTTCATTTTCATTTGTTTTATGTATTTTTTCTCTCTTTGATTTCTTGGTTGACTCATTCATTGTTTAGTAGCATGTTGTTTAGCCTCCATATATTTGTGTTCTTTCTACATATTTTGCTGTAATTGATTTCTAGTTTTATACCGTTGTGGTCGAGAAAGATGCTCAATATGATTTCACTCTTACTGGAATTTGAATGTTCCTAGTTATGAGAACTTTGTCAGGTTAATAGGTGTGCCCAACGTAGGCAGGTTAGTTGGGGCTGGTCCACCAGGTGAACATGGGGAAGGGGCATGCAGTGCTAGCTAGACAGGTGGAGAGTGTTTGTCTCGTTCCCACAAATGTCCAGCTATCTAGGCTGAGAAAGAGAGGAAATGTTGTCTGCCAGCACTTTTGTTCTCGGAGAGATTTTTTTAAAGATCCTTGCCCCAAGGGTGCCTGGGTGGCTCAGCTGGTTGGGCGACTACCTTCAGCTCAGGTCATGATCCTGGAGTCCCAGGATCGAGTCCCACATCGGGCTCCCTGCTCAGTAGGGAGTCTGCTTCTCCCTCTGACCCTCCCCCCTCTCATGTGCTCTCTCTCTCTCATTCTCTCTCTCTCTCTCTCTCTCAAATAAATAAATAAAATCTTAAAAAAAAAAAAAAAAGATCCTTGCCCCACTAGTGCACATTTTGAGATTAGTAAGTAAATCTCCTTCATGTATACCATAGTCACTTTTCAAACTGCTGGTTTTGTGCTGTGTCTTGAATGGAGTTATTTATTATGCTGGCTTTTTGAAGGTGGGGACTCAGTTTCCTATGCCCTCTTGCTGTCCTGGAGTTAATCCCCTGATTTTTAAAGCACCCTAAGTTAAGCCTCACTGGTTTTCAAAGCCAGTTTTAATGGATACTTGTCTTCCCAGTGCCTGGGGTGCCTCGTGTTGGGTCCTATGCTCTCGCTTCTCTGTGCTTGTGTTGTCCCTTTTGTTGTGATTAGTCTCACTGGGGGTTTGGTTCCCAACTGTATCTCTGATCTTCCTCCCCTTTCCAGTGTTGCATCCTCTCTGTGATTCATTGGAAGGTCTGTTCTCCCTGTCTTCAGGTCATTTTTAGCACAGATATAGCTGTTATCTTGGTGTGTCCATGGGATGAGGTGAGCTCAGGATCCTCTTACTCCACCATCTTCTTCCAGTCCTTTTTCCACTTTTTTGAAAGACCCTATTTTGGCAGTGTTACTTGTGATTAATCATCTGTGTAAAATAGTTGGATATTAAACTAGGCTGTTACTATTATATGCTAATTACAGAAGAGTGTTAATTACAAAGTTTCTCTGCCAAAAATAAAAATCAGTATAGTGGTGTCTATTTTAGCAAAACTACTACTGGATGAGTCACTATAGGACATATATTCTAAGAATTCATCTATTATTTTGTCAAATGTGTATTGAGCAGCTACTGCATGTAAAGGCATGGGCTTAGGCCAGAGCGGGACTGGGAGGGCCCATTCCAACATGGAGTCTGCCTTCAGGGAGTTTATAGCTGGTGAGGAACAGATGTCTCCTTGTTTGCTGAAACTCTCCAGAATAGAGTCTTGTAAGTTTCCCTTATGTCATTTGAGATTTATTAAGGAAAGGAGATAGCATAAAAAAATTATATAATGTGGGTTTTAGATTTAGATAGATACAGATTATATATTTAGAATGGGGTCCCTAACAATAGTGTTAGACCTACTTGTACATCTTAAAGCATGGCCTGGGAAGTCTCCATATTCTCTGCTACCACCTTCTACTTTCTCTGCCATGTTGTCCGCCACAATTAGCTGAGCTTTTGGGTGACTATAGGAATTCAGTCCATCTTCCACTTATATAACAGTTTTCAGCTTTTTCTGAGTCAGGCTCAGAGCACTCCTTCTCAGTACCACCTCCATCCAGCATCTCAAGGTTTCAGACATTATAAATGACTTCTTCTAAAATAAGAGACCCTATTAGATCCTAGATTGAATTTAATGACTAGAGGTGTCTTATAGGCCATCATCAGACTTAACATATTTGTGCTTTCAGGTATTTTCTGTCCTAGAACAGGTGGCCATTGTAATGAAGAAAACCAATTGACCATATCAGCTTTCTTTCTTCTTGTAATGCACATATGTGTGTATATAATATTTTGAATAATGTCAGACCCAAATATATCAGAAACCAAGATCTTTACTTTTAGGCTTTTATATAAGTTGGGGTTATTAACCATAATCCAGAGTCTTTATTCTTAAGGTGGATTTTAGAATATTTTTAGTGGAAAGTTTCTCTTTGTTTTCGTTACCTAGTTGAGGGCATTTGGTGGTGTGTAGAAGTTGTTACCAACCTTATCTTTGATTTTGGGGTAAGATACACATGTAGTTAGTTGATTAAATGTTCTATCCTCTAGGATTAAGGCCTCATGAAAACACTATTTGGAAAAAAAAACTAGCTGTATTTTTGGTTCACTTTACTGAGGGATGTTTGCTTTTTGGCAAATTAAACATATTCAAGCAATTTTCTTTACATGCTTTTCATCATGTTGTAAATATTACATGCAGGGAATTTATTTGTAATCTAGGAAAGCAGTTACCAAGGAGCAGAGAGAATGTATTATGATAAAGCAAAACAGTAAATCAAATGATTAAATTTTGGTTCTAAAAGAATTCCTTGCTGCTCTGAAGTAGTTTTACCATATTAGAGCAGATCAGGAATACTCTGAGTTTCCAGAAAATATTTGACTGATAGTTGTATTGAGCAAATTTTTTAAAATTTTGTTAAGTAAGAAAGGGGAAGAATTTTATAGAGAAGATAAAATAACAGTACAAAACTTTCCCTTTGGCTAAAGCTTTCTAAACACAAGAAGAGAAAGTCATAAACACAAATAACCACAATACAAGTAAAATATGCTAAGTGCTAAAATAGAGGTACAGGCAGGTTCATTGGGGAATTGAGAGAGGGAGGTTAATTCTCTATAGATGTTCAAAGAAACTTACTAAATTCAGTACTCACACTCAACCCATCCTGAGAACTAGATATGAGCACTTCTTCTGTAGTATTTCAAGAAGAACTTATTTATAACCACTTAGGATCTTTCCTGTGAGAATTTGTAATCTCCTCTGCTTATTGGTCTTTAGACTAACTTGTAATCAAGCTTTAATGGCAGAACTTTTACTTCGTGGAACTGTAACAATCCTGTCCTGGCTAGTTGACCTAAATTCTTGCCAAACTCGTTACTCTCATTAACTTCTCTAGTACTCTCCCCAAAATTTGAACCCCAAAATTTGAACCCCAAAATGCAGCCTCTTAGAGTCATAATTGGCTTACTCAAGTGTGCCCTAATCTCCTAGAGTTTGTAGTATATAGAGTTTAAGTTAGAGTTTTAAAATTTTGTATTTCCATTTCACTTTTGAGTTAAATTATTTTTCCAGTGACAAGACCAAAATATTTCTTTCGCAGTGTGAATTCATGACTAAAAATGCTCCCATGAGCAAATAAAACTTGTTTCAAGCTGACATCTCTAGACCCCTTTTAATCCACATATTTCTGGGGTTCTACAGTAAATTTTTAAGCTGATGTTCACATTACTCAAGTTTGAGAACTACTAAGCTATTAGGTAGAACCTCAAAATCATTTTTTTCTTTTAAAATTGTGGTCATGGGGCTCATAACATACTTCCAACAGGGGTGCCTGGGTGGCGCAGTCGGTTAAGCATCTGCCTCTTGGTTTTGGCTCAGCATGTGATCTCAGGGTCATTATCTCAGGATTGTGAGATTGAGCCCTGAGTCAGGCTCCATGCTCTGCATAGTCTGCTTGGGACTCTCTCTTACTCTCCCTCTGCCACTCACTACTGCGTGCTCCCTTTCTCTCTCAAAATAAATCTTTAACATATTTCCAACAGAATGGATAGTCTTTAGGTCTAACCACTAAACTGTACTTGGACATAGTAGGTAAGTCACTATAAAGGGAGAATTGCAACAGGCTCTTTTGATTAGCCTGATAGGAGCAGCATACTCTAGTGGAAGAACTGGAAATATTTTAAAGGAAGCTAGACTTACTGGAATTCGAATGTTCCTAGTTATGAGAACTTGGTCAGGTTAATAGGTTGAACTTTAATAAATCTCGAATTGGGGCAATCATATCACCCTAGAAGGATTGCTTTGAGAAAGAGATAATCAATGTGAAGTAATATGAGTATCTAGCATTTGGAGGCAGTTAGTGGAAGGTAGCTGTTATGATTATAAGCAAATATTTATGGACTAAGTTGGTATATTCTGATATAGTTGTATGGATGGATTTTAATTTTTAAGAGCTTCATATAGTTTATATCTAATTTTGGGTATTAGGAGTACTGCATATGGAGCAAGTTATCCCTAAACCTGGTACAGATTTAAAGCATACTGTCAATACAATTTTAGATGAATTAATGGTGATACACCCATCACATTATAAAGAAAAGGTCAGGACTTGAGGCATCCATGCCTGACCTTTAAGGATCACATTTCAGAAGCTTTCAGCTATCCTTGCTGACTGACAGCTATCGAGGCCTTGACTTCTATGTGCAATAATCTTGATCTTAGTAAAATGGGTGGATTCACATAAGAAGGCCATTTTCATGCCTTTGTGTTTTTCAAAATCTGATATTGAGGTTATTTCTGTTGTATGTTATGCTGTATTTGCGAATCCTTTGGACATAAGGGCAGAAGACTTAACATTCTTCTGCTTAACTAATATTCTTCTGTGTTAGGTCTGGTTTTGTGGAATCAGAGATTGAGTTAAGAATTTTTGTGAAAGTGGTGTATTGAGTGCTCTCAGAAGAGTGGTGTAGGAAGCAGGATAAAGCAAGGGGGGAAAAGCTAAGCAGGGATATTGTTCTGCCTGGAGACTAGCTTCAGCCTGATTCCACCGGGTCAAAGGGTGGTGGGGAGAATGAGCTCTGGGGCACAAATTGTCCCACAGAGTCAGTCAAGGGAGCAGCCTGTTGTACACCTGTGTGGCCAGTCTTTGGCTCTGGCCACCTCCTAGGAGCGGTGGTGCCCTAACCTACCAAGGGAGGCAATTCTAGATCTGTGAGCCGTTAGCACCGTGCACTCACAGCAGCTGGGGGATGGCTGCACAGCCCGGGGGAGCTTGGGGAAAGCACTAGGGCGGCCTCGGTGGGCTCCTACCCATAGACAGAGCTGTCAGATTTCTTGTGTGGCCTTCTGTGCTTTGGTTGCTTAGAAGTTCTAGACTAAGTTTCATGTTTAATTCCTTTAGTAGCCTTCAACAAGGATTATTTAATAGCACTTTTTCTCTCTTCTTTATAACTTTAGTCTTTCACCTTTATTGTTTTCTTTGTATTTACTATGCCAGCAATTGTATTGTAAGTAGCCTCAAATTCTTTTTGAAAGTGGGCGAGTCTAAAATAAAAATAAATGTATAAACTAAAACCGATTTTATAAGTAGAAAATTACCAGTCTTTCTTAAAAATCAAGTTTTGAATAGAAACAGGATATTTACTGTTACAATTTATCTTAATACTAGTTATGTTTTAATAACTACTCAAGAATAAAATAAATACTATAAGTCCAAGGAAGGAACAAAATTACATTTTTGCTGGTGACACTTTTATGTATATATAAAGTGCAATGAAGTGAATAAAAAACTTATTGGAGGTAATGAAGAGATATGCAACAGGTTCTGTAAGATTGTAGGCTAGGATACAAATCCTCCAAAGTCAATAAAATTAATTTATGCTAAAGCCATGTAGCTAAAAATATGGTAATAAAAGGAATGTGATGAGAAAACACTGACTCCAGAATTGAACCTCTATCTACATACTCCAGGCTGCTCCTGCCCGTATGTATGCAGTGTGCTAATGACCACCTCACCTGCCCATGTCGGGCAGGTATCACCGGGGGGGGGAGGGGGCGAAGGAGGAGGGGGATATGAGGGCACCCCCTTCACCTTTACTTGCACAACAAGTCACTAGTTACCACCTTCTGACATCACTTACGTTTCTCTTAAATCTATCCATTCCTGTACCCAGTTCTCCTGACTTAACCTGTTTCTACATTTTTGCCCAAACTACTAGCTGATTTCTTCAGTCATATATGTATATATATATACGTATACTTAATATACACATATATCTGCTCCCTAGGTAAAATAAGCATGATATTCTGGGGCTTTCTGGTGTTTCCTTCTTTTGGTTTTATTTTGGTAACTTTTTATTTAAAAAAAAAAAAAAGTTTATATTCAAATACATTAGACCAGAGCTTCTCAACCTTATCACAATTGACATTTTCGACCAGAAAATTCTTTGTTGCCTGGGCTGTCTTGTGCATTGTAGGATATTTAACAGCATTTCTGGCCTCCGCCCACTATATTCCAGTACCACTACCCCAGTTGTGACAACCAGAAATGTCTCCAGGCGCTGCCACGTGTCCTCTGCAGGCTCAACCCACCCCCAGTTGGAAACAGCCGGGTTAGACCAGGAACCACTGGGCAGCGTCCGTTGCATGCTCCCCCCGCACATGCTGTGTGCACATCATCTCATTGAATCTTCACAGCTCCCTGAGTAGGTGCTGTTTTTTATCCTCATTTTCACTTGAGCAAACCAAGACTTAGATTCAGTAATATGTACTATGTAGCCTTGTGCCCTGCATCACCTTGTACCCACCTGCTCTGACTGTAGAGCCAGGTTCCCTCAGGTTGAATGCCATCTCTCTACTTACTAGCTGAAGACCTTGGGCAAGTTAGGTAATGGTATTTTTCTCTGTCAGTTCCCCCTGGTACTAAGAATAGTACCTACCACCTAGAGTCCTTCCAGGGTTTAAGCCAGTCAGTGTTCATACACGAAGGACTGAAGTAGGACTGGTATGTCCCTGTAAGCACTTTTGCAAGTCCCCACTGAGAATACAAAGGTAAAAAAGACACTTGTCTCCCAGTCTAGTTGGAAATGCAATCATGTAAACTAATAATTTGTGATAGAGCATTCTCTGAGAGTACAGAGATGGAAGCAGCAAACCTCTTCAGGGAGTCAGGAATGTGTTCACAAAGGAGGCCCCATGTGAACCCTGAAGGATGAGTCCGAGCCTGGGCAGGCAAGGGGTGAGTGTGGGAGGATTCCAGGAGGAGGAATGCAGCAGGGGGAAATCCTACAACGATGGAGGGATTCCAAACCATGTTATCACTGCTGTGTCCAGTCTGGAAAAAATTAGGCCATTTGTATGAAATGGCTGCTTTTCTAGAATTCAAAACATTCCTGTGTCTATTTAAGAAAATATTCCAGAGCTAAGTAAAAATTATTTTTTGAAGTATATATATACTTTCATAGAACACTAAACTTTTAGTATAGGACTATAGGATACATAAGCTGCAAATAAAGCCAGTCACATTAAGCCAAATGAGAGAGCCATATAGGTGTCAAAGAAATCCTGTCACATTAATTCGCATAAAAATATTTTTATCAGTTATTTTTAGTATGACATTTGTTTAGAAAATACTTTGATTCCTAAAGGGATCATTTTTTTTAAGATTTTATTTATTTGTCAGAGAGAGAGCACAAGCAGGGGTAGCAGCAGGCAGAGGGAGAAGCAGACTTCCTGCTGAGCAAGGATTCCGATGCAGGACTCGATCCCAGGATCCTGGGATCATGACCTGAGCCAAAGGCAGACGCTTAACTGACTGAGCCACCCAGGTGTCCCAGGAATCCACACTTTAAACAATCATTTAAACTTCTGTTTAAGTAAGTCTTTTCCTAATTCCCATATGAAATAGTACCTTTTCATTTTAGCTATTCTATTAATAGCTAATGACATTGTTGCAGAAGAGAATGAGTAAACTAAGTATAAAATACTTTTGTCTCTACTTCTATAGGCACAAATGAAAAATATGTACTCACATAAAAGATATTCTTCCCACTTCTAGTTATTAATGTACAAATAGTCCTTTTTCCCCCTTTACCATTATATGGTGCGCAATGACTAAGTTTAAATCACGTGAATTATTAGAAACAATGTGCAATGTCCCCTTTACATATTAGAAAATCAATTTTTATTTTCTTGTTAAGATATTTGAATTACATATCATAATTTAACTTAGGTTTTTAAAAACATACTTTGTCTTTCTATTAACTAACTGAAGCAGTTCATTTATAAGAGAACAGCAATGTTTAACATGAATCAAACTTGAGAACAAAATGACAACTTAAAAGGAACTTTCATCATCCAGCTAGTAATCAATGAGAGGTTAAAGGAGAGGGCAGTGGAGGGACCTGAGTTGTTGTAGGATAAATGAACTTAATCTGGAGCATCCTCTTGCTAGCTGCAAAAGATGGCACTTCTTGAGCACTCTAAAGCAAACTGTTTTTATTCTCACTTATTTTGTACCTAAGGCTTTCAAGTCCCAGAGGTATCAGTGTGCATTTAGTTTGGTTTGGTTTTGCTTTGCTGTGGTAGCATTTACCAATTTCTTTTCTTTTGTTCTGCCTACCTAATCTTTGAATATCATATTGTTGGCTCTCATATGTGTACATAGAGGTTTCTAAAATGAAAAAAGCAGGGAGGTCATAGTAGGTAGGAACTTGGGGAGGCTGGTTTGGGCAGCATCGAAGAGAGGTGGACATGTCTTCTTTCCCTTGGGTTCAAACAGTGGGGCTTGAAAACATAAGCAAGCCCCTGTGGTGTTGCAGACAGACAGCAAAAGCAGATGATACCCTAGATCAACACCAGAGAAAGGTGCTTTGTATACTTGGCAATTTAGTTCTTTTATAAAATCCAATTAAGTAACAACCCAGAAGATATATCAACAGTTTATCTTAAAAGGGAAAAAAAAAAGCCATCAATTAATTGCCTTAATATAACAGAACCTCTCTCAATTATAAACCTCTAGATAAAACATGAAAATAGAAATGGAAAAATAATCTTAAAACAGATATATAATTGTACACAATAGTTTGTTGGCATTTTAAATGACCTCATTTATATTTTTTCTCTAAAATAAAAAGACAAAAGTCACAGCAGGCACCTGAAAATTCCATACTCATTACACAGTTATTTACACGTAATCTTTCAGGTTGTATGCTGAATTGCCCTCTGGTTGTGTGGTGGAGATTTGCTGCTGCTTGGGTGGATAGAGCCAAGCTTCTGGATTCTTTTCAATGCAGGAAGTGCAGAAAATCATGCCAGAGATAAACAGCAGTACAGCCGAAATGAATCCAATATAGACCGCTCCTCCGGGTTCATGTTTGTTGCTTTCTGGAACTGTCAGATCCAGAAAGTTTGCTATGATCTCCTTCGTGTACCACACTGTTGGTATCAAACCAGAGATCCCCGCAGACATGAAACAGACTCCTCCGGCAAAAGAAGCGTGACTCTTTGTTTCTCTGTCCCCTCCTAAGCGAGTGCATTTCATCCCTACTGTAGAAGTGCAGATCCCCAAAGCAGACAGGACACATGCCAGGACCATGGTGGCCCGTGCAGCCTGCACGTGGACGGGGAGGGACAGAATGGAGTACTTCAGGGTGCAGCTGAACATCCCGGTGCTGTACCACGTGCAGTCCATCCACAGCCCTTGCAGCTGCACAATGGCCGTTATGATGTTGGAGCCCAAGTCCACATTCACCTTCCAGTTAGGCAGCAGAGTGGCCGTGAGCACTCCGGACACTCCAGATAAGGCCAGGATGAAAGCAAGGAGCTGGAGCCCAGCTGACGCCATGACATCACCTTTATCTTTGCCCACCGTTACCCGGTATTTGATGATGATGGCCCTTGATCAAGACTGTAGCTCTGTCTCTGCAGCAGGGAACCAAGTAACAAAGGCTAGGGAAAGAAGACAAATCAGGATGCAAAGAAAGCATGAACAAAAAGGCTTCCATATCCATGTACAGTGGAAGCAAAGAACACATTTGAATAGACCCCACAGTAGAAGAGGACACTGTAGGCCAGGAGAAAAGCTCATACCAGGCCCTCAGAGGCTGCGATTCTCCTGAGTGTATGTGGATGGGTGGTGCCTGATGCATGGCATAGAGAAAAGAGCTGTCCGCTTGTTCTTTTTAAAACTTAAACTCTGCCGAAGTTGTCTATAATGTGGGCAGTGGGCCTTATTAGGAGATTTTGACCTATCAGATTCCAGCTGGATGATCTAATAAGAATTTTAATAGCATTAGAGGTTTTTAAAACTTTCTTTTCTTCCTTATTACCTATGGAGTATTTTAGTTAGAAACAGTGTTTAAGTCCACTTCTTAAAAATGATTTATAAATACATAGTGGAGAAGTTTTAAGTATTCAAAAAATGATTTTATTAAAAAAAAAAAATTTAAGCACTCACCATGTGCCAGACATGTGACCCAAGTGAATTGTTTAAGGAGGAAAGGAAATTCGTAGAAAGAAGGTAAAGCCATAGGCATGATTATCCCTGATTTCCAGTTAATGAACTTTTGCAAAATCCTTATCTAGGTTAACACTCGTTTCACTTCAGGTACAAGATACTCAAAACTAGAACAATTAAGCCTCTGTCTTTTGCTTATGAGAATGTGAGATCCTGTCTAGTTGGGACCAGAATCCTACCCTGACCCAAATGAAGCAGTCTGCTGCAAAACCGGTTATTCAGACGGATTCAGAAGTAGTGACACTGAATCTTGGAAGTACATGCCAGAAATAACCACATCATTAGTTGTATATGAAAGGATACCAAAAATAATTTAACATTTTTTTCTTTTTTTTCTTTCCTTTTTTCTTTTTTTAAGAAGAGAGAAAAGATTGCCCTGAATTTGTGGCTTGGCTGTGCTTTAATCTGGCAGTAGTCTCTGCCTTGAAAGAAACACAGTGGTTTCTGAAATACAGCAATAACAGCTTTTTTGTTTCTGCACTAATTTTTGAATGATGTATTAAGACACCGTGGCTCTACCATGATTCGTATGTATTTCACAAAAGGCAGTATGGGCTCTGAATCCAAAACACTGGGGTCAACTCTTAGCTTTCCAGAACCTCTTTGTGCCTTAGTATCCTCTTCTGGAAAATGGGGAGGATTATTGTATATATATCAAAGAGTTAAATGCATTTTAAGGGCTTAGAACAATATCTAACACATAGGAAGTACTCCACAAATTATAACTGACACTGTTACTAGTATGTTTATTTGTTTTATGTCATGTGACAATTGATACTTAATGCCATTTGAAATTTTTCTCTTCTTTCATTGAGCTAATTTATTTTCATAGAATCTTAGAGCTGAAGGAAACTGTAGATATAACTTTGTGCATCATCATTTTTTCCAATTAGGAAGGACATAGAGGTGGTAAATCACTCTGTGCCACACAGGTCTCAGCAGCAGTGTCCTGCTCTCCCCACCTCTCCCCACCTTTACCCCCAGTACATCCTGGTGAGAGCCTCTCCATGTGCTCCCCGGGAGCAGAGAAAAATGCTGCATCTGGAGGCAGAAAGCACCATTAACTGTCAACTTCGTTCACTCCCTGTCCCACTAAGAAAAACACCACTTGAGACGGCGTTAGTAGGACACATGGCTTAGCCTCACAGACTTGCCCAAGGAGGTTGATGGCTGGCTTCTGTAAAATATCTGAAGTAATACTAATCCATGCCTGTATTAAGAGTCTATACTTAACATAGTTAGAATGCTGATTCTCTAAGAAGTTAAATCCTGGGCTGTCTAAATTCCTTTGTTCTATTTTTGTTCACAGTGTTAAAATGTGACAATTTTAGGGGAGTATTTTCCTGAAATTTTAAATTCCTAAGTATCAGACTTATATACACATAAGAGTACTTAGGCTTTGTGTGGAACCATACAGCTCATTTCTTTCTGTTTTCCAAATTTCTTTTCATATCTGAGACCAAAATAGAACAGAAGTTAAAGATTCTAGAAGAAAATGAAACATGTTTATAGTTTCATAATAGCTGTTTTCAGGTTTGGGTTTTAACATTTCAGACTCCAGCCAGTTCGCTAAATTACTGCCTTCCCAGACCATTTTCAGCTTAGGGTTTCCTCAAAGTCGAGATTGCTGTTACCATTCTCTAAGAGCATCTCATTTCTCTCTTTATTTTTACTTTGGTTGAGTAACCTTTATGTGTTGATCAGTCTGTGCTCAGCTTCCCAATTATAACCTTTTTCTTCCCATTAACCAATACATTTTATAAATTCAGTGTAATTCAGGCTTGCAGACAGCTTGTTCATCTTAATTAACAAGTACTGGCAGTGATAAATTACGGACAGCCAAAATCAGCGTAAACAATATGACATTGCATTCAGTTAGCATAGCGCTCGCTTACTGTTGAATATTGGATTTTAAATGCTTTCTTCTACACAGAGAACTTATGCAGAAAGAATTTGTTCTCTACAATGAAGGTCACTATTCTGTTCCTTTGTAAAAATATACTGGCATCTTAGCTACTATATTGCTATGAAGTCTTTTTTTTTTTTTCCCCCCTTCTCCAGCCACAAGTCTGATACAGTTTGTGGCCTGTTCTCTCAAATTTCTGTCTGGTACAGAATAAAAGCATGTTGTTTCACTGGTGGTGGTGGTGGTGGTGGTGATGGTGGTGAAATGCTGTAAAAGTAAGCAGAAGCAATGGGGTCGCAGGTAAAAACTTAGTTCTAAATAGAGAAGTCTCTCATGGTTCCAGAACACACTGCATACAGAACAGAACCCACAAATGTTAATTTTATCAACTATTTGCCAACAGAAAATCTGGAGTGGATTTCATTAAAATGTAAAGTCAGTTTTCCAGACAAGATTTATTTATAACAAACCTAATATTTAAAAAACAGATTTACAACTTATAATTCAAGCTACATGATACTTAAAGGTCTGTTTCTGAGCATTATTGAAGCTTCTCATTTTCCATACCTTTTGTCAGTAGCCTTCAATGTCTTAATTCCCCTTTGTCCGTTGTCTTCCAGTGAAGCTGTATGACGAGGAGAAGCCACACACATGAGGCTCATCTCACAGCTTCTGGGTATTAGTGACAAAGCTCCAGCAAGTTAACTTGCAACTAAAGAGCAACATGGAAATCTGAGGTAGAAACTGCTGATGGTGCTAGAAGATAAATACCAGGTTCTCCATCTCATTTTTTGAGCTGTGGGAGAATTAAGAAAGGAGAGGCGGGGAAGGGAGGGAGTTGTTGTTACAACAGGATTTGTTGAAACCTGAAAGCTGAAAATGCTTTTGTGTCACTGTATACAGAGGAGGAATTATTTGGGTGCTCACAAAAAGGCTTTCTTTTCCTTTAATATTATGTTTTAGTCCACAGTTATAATTTATTTTTGAATTTTTATCTGTGTTGGAAGATTTCATTTATTATTTTATGTCCCCAATTAAAGAATGTGGTCTGAAATATTTTTAACTAGATTGTGCTTTCAAATGATAGTTGAGACTATCTTTATTCCAGTGCTTGTGACTTCCTTGAAATCAAGAGTCACAAAATCAGTAACTTTCAAAAAACACATTCAAAAGACAGTTTTTAAAATATATATATTTTTTTTAGGGGTGTGTGGGTGGCTCAGTCGTTAAGCATCTGCCTTCAGCTCAGGTCATGATCCCAGGGTCCTGGGATCAAGCCCCTCATAGGGCTCCCTGCTCAGCGGGGAGTTTGCGTCTCCCTCTCTCACTCCCCTTGCTTGTGTTCCCTCTCTTGCTGTCTCTCTCTGTCAAATAAAGAAATAAAATCTTTAAGATAAATAAATAAAATATACATACATTTTTCTAAATAAAAGAAAAAAGAAAACTCAGCAACAACTGTTGACTAGACTCTGACCAGTAAACCTACAAGTATTTGGGGGGGGGGGGTATCCTGAAATTTCTTCTGTTATTCCTTCCACTGAGAAAGGTTTCTGAAGTATAACTTAACAAATTAGAACTTCTAGATAATGTGAAGAAATTATACCAAAATGATGTGAGGGAGCATATTAAGTGAAACAGGGAAATCAAATATTGAGGTCCTAGTACCATGAATAATGATACAGATATATTTCATGTCCATCTATTTTGGGTTTGCATTTTATTTTTCTTCACTAATTTTAATTCTATAAGCTATAAATTCATAGCCACTACAGAGAAAGAAGATAATTTTATAATTGATTTTTTTTCCCAAATGTTGATAGCCATATTAGATGTCAGCCATTTCTTTAAAAAGCAGTGAATAGGGGCGCCTGGGTGGCTCAGTTGTTAAGCGTCTGCCTTCGGCTCAGGTCATGATCCCAGGGTCCTGGGATCGAGCCCCTCATAGGGCTCCCCGCTCCGCGGGAAGCCTGTTTCTCCCTCTCCCTCTCCCCCTGCTTGTGATCCTGCTCTCACTGTGTCTCTCTCTGTCAAATAAATAAATAAAATCTTTAAAAAAAATAAAAAAATAAAATAAAATAAAAATAAAAAGCAGTGAATAAAATACACATTTCAATTATCTGGATTTTTCTAGATTTTTTTTGTTTTTGTTGCCTTGTTTTCTAAGTCTGGCATTTAGCAGTGTATTTTTTCTCTTAGAAATCTAATGCCTGTGGATTTTTTAGCCATAGTGTTGTAATTTTAGTATATAAACTTCTATTTCATGGAAGTATTTAAACAATTCTTTGTGTAAATCCTGGACGAAGTAGAGTTGAATTTCAGGCACTAACAGTAACAGCATTATTATTTCTGCTATCGCAGAAGAAACCTGCCAGATCCCTTTAGTGCCTCGCCTTGCTTTGCTCTCTGCCACGGTTAGTACAGATTCACCTGTGCTGAGGCTTCCTGATGGCAGGTGGAGGGGACAGCCTGCTCCCAACTCTGGCCTCCAGGATAAGGAGGCCTTATTTCTATTTTCAAAACATTTTTGATCATTCTAACTTGATGTGAACACTTATCCAATAAAATATTAACTGCTTCTTTTAGAAAAGCAGACTTCAAAATGCAAATAACTTTCATAAATTACAGACCTTTAATCAAGGTAGAATTTCTTGTATTAAAAAAGGAGATGGAAGAGTAGAGGTTGCTAGAGAAATCGAACTATATTGACCTCATCTGCTTCCACTGTGGACCTTAAAGAGAATTAAATCTTTTAAGTCCAGAGACTTTTGTAGATAAATCTTACCTTTACCTTAGTTTCTGCCTCTTCCCTGGCCCTCTCCCCTGCACACCTGAGTACCGTGGCCAGTGGCCAGTGCCGCGTCACTGATAGACATGGCAGAGCCGTCCTGGACAAGGCGAACTCCTGACCTTCCCCGCACCACTTCTCATTTTCCCCATGTCCATGCATGGCAAACTCCTCCTTTGATTTGGCAGGTAGGTCCCAGATCTTAAAAACATCCTTGATTCCATACCTGACATCCAAATCATTTTGTTTCTAAACCTCAAAATAGATGAAGAATCCTGCCACCTCTGAGCCCCATTGCTGCTGACTCCCTGGCTGAGGAACTCACGAGGGCAAGGACTCGTGTGTGACTTGTGCGTTGCTGAGTCTCCGGTGCCAGGAATGGTGCCTGGCACATAATAGGGGTACAACAGGTACTTGTGGAATGAGCCCAGAAACTGATTTTGAGCATATAACACTAAACTATACATTAACTTTGTATGATTAAAAGTATAATTTTGTTCTTTCTAAAGAGACTACAATTTTAAGTCATTTTGTAACTTCAGTTTTGTCATTTTGGCCTAATAATAATATCTATGTTGATAAAACTGCTTCCTGTATGCTGGGTGCTGTTGGAGGCACTGTGCTACTTGATTCCCAAGACAAGCCTGCGAAATAATAGGGATCCTCATCTTACACATGAGAAACTGAGCTCCAGGGAAGTAAAGTGACTTGACTAAGGTTGTGAAAATAGTAGCAGGAATGGGATTCAGGCCCAGGATATTGTGATTTTTGAAGTCCTTATACACTCCTAGCACTTCCCTGCCTCTACTTAGAAAAGAATGTACTTCTTTTTTTCTTTTTCTTTTCTTTAGATAGAGAACATAAGCAAGGCAGGGAAGGACAGAAGGAGAGGGAAAGAGAATCTTAATCAGGCTCCATGCTGGGTGCGGAGCCCAATGCAGGACCCAGTCTCATGACCCTGAGATCATGACCTGAGCTGACATCAAGAGTCAGACACTTAACCAACTGAGCCATCCAGGTACCCTGAAAAGAATGTATTTCTAGGTCTTATTATAACGAGTCATTTCTTTCTGTGGTAGTCTGGATAACTGTGCAAAAAACATAACCCTGACATCTCCGTGGCTTTACATAAAAACACTTCTCATGCCAAGTCCGTGACTGACTCTGCAGAGTAGCTGGCCAGTGACTCAGCAGTCCATCTATTTTCTTTAACATGTTTTCATGTAGCTATTTTAAAGAAAAAACTACATGTAATTTCTTTAGTGTGTTTTTCTGAGTAATGATAATCTGAAACTCAGACAACCTTTTCTCTTTTCTCTGGAAGACCTAATAATTTAACTGAAAATTTTAGAAATCCCAAGAATACATACTTTTGTATGAGCTTGTTCACCAGATACGAGTTCCTCACCCCTGCCCACACATGAACATCATCTGGCTTTCAAGAAGCCCGAGGCTCAGGCCCCAGCCCCATGGCTCTTATGTCATTGGTCTGGGATGATGCCCACTCACTGTATGTTTAAAATGCTGCCCACTTAATTCCAGTGGAAAGCTGAGGTTCTGATTTTTAAAAAACCATGTCTTCTCTTACTTGCTTTCTGTTTAGCCTTAAAAAAAATAATGAACATGGAGGGGCGCCTGGGTAGCTTAGTTGGTTAAGCCTTTGGCTCAGATCATGATCCCAGAGTCCCAGGATCGAGCCCCACATCGGGCTCCCTCTCAGCGGGGAGTCTGCTTCTCCCTTTCCTCTGCTGCTGCCCTTGCTTTTATGCTCTCTTTCTGTCAAATAAGTATATAAAATCTTTAAAAATAATAATAATAATGAATGTGCAGAGGAAGGTTAAAGTAGTTACCTATTCTGGTTCCACAAATTTAAAGTGATTGACTTAATCTTAAATAATGTTCTCTTCTGACCCAGTCTTAGAAAATTAATAGTATCAGCTATGAGCATGATCAGTTCATTATTTTTCTCCATCTTTATGGTCATTTTAGTTTTAAAATAATGCTTTAGGCTAGCCTGAAGACTTTAACTTTTATAATTGGTAGCTTACAGATTAGTTGGTTGTAGTGAGGACTTTGTTAAAAATGAAGATGATGGGGATGCCTGGGTGGCTCACTTGGTTGTGTCCAACTCTTGGTTTCAGCTCAGGTCATGATCTCAGGGTCGTGAGATCGAGCCCCGTGTTGGGCTTCATGCTGGGCATGGAGCCTGCTTAAGATTCTCTCTACGTCTCCTTGTGTCTCTCCCCTGTGCATGCGTGTTCACATTCTCTCTCTCTGGAAAAAAAAAAAAAATGAAGATGAATGTTCTGAGAGGCCATCCTAATTCTGTTGATTTTTATCAAATCTGGTATGTTTCTGCAGAGTACTCCCCACCCCCCACCACCCTTATCCACAAGTGGTATGTTCTGAGACCCCCAGTGGATGCCTAAAACTGCAGATAGGACCGAGCCCTATATATCCCATGTTTTTTTCTATGTATACATACCTAAAGTTTAATTTATGAATCAGGCACAGTAAAAGATGAATAATAACTAATGATAAAGTAGAACACTTACCACAGTTATACTGTAATAAAAGTTATGTGTGGTCTCAAAATATCTTATTGTACTGTATTCACTCATGATGATGATGGGAGAGGAGGTGACGGGAGGGGAGGGACGTAGGCACAGTGACACAGCATTAGGCAACTGGGGACCTTCTGACGCTGGACTAGAAGGAAGATCATTTGCCTCCAGACTATGGTTGACCGCGGGTAACTGGGAGCACAGAAAGCAAACTGTGGATAAGGGGAAACTATACAAGTTGCACTTACATTCGTTTATTATCTGTTATTGGGGACTCGTTTTCTGTCTTCCTCACATTATTTTGGAATGTTAAGACTATCTTTGGATTTTGTGGTGACATTTGCAGATCAATCTAATTATTTTAGTCTCACGGGTAGTATAAAAAGGTATTTGTTGGGCCTTACCGTTGCACCCTCTTTGCACATTATTTTGAAGAGCAGAACACTTTTTTTATTTTTTATTTTTTATTTTTTTAAAGATTTTATTTATTTATTTGACAGAGAGACACAGTGAGAGAGGGAACACAAGCAGGGGGAGCGGGAGAGGGAGAAGCAGGCTTCCCACCGAGCAGGGAGCCCGATGCGGGGCTCGATCCCAGGACTCTGGGATCATGACCTGAGCCGAAGGCAGACACTTAACGACTGAGCCACCCAGGCGCCCCAGAACACTTTTTTTAAAACATCCTCATTTAGTGGCAGTATCCAAGATGCTGGGCTAAGGATGCCTAGTTTGGGCCTGACCCTCCTCTTCCCTTGTTCCTCTTTGCCTTTCTTCCCTGTCTCTCTCTCTCCTACCCAGCTAGGTCTCCTGCATCTCAGCCCCAGCCCACACTCTAGGGCACTGGGTGAGTTCATGAGGACTTTGTGATCTTGCCAAATTATAAAGCTCGCATTGGTTTTATTCATGTTTCTTATTTATTTTTATAACTCTGGTGATACATAGGAAGACTCTGAGGTGCCCCCAGACCTCCATGAGTTAAATAGTAAAATAAGCACGTAGAGGATGAGATCCAGGGGCTACAGAATCCACCTTTAAAAAGACAGAATGTCTTTCAAGTGAGAAGCCAGAGGAGCAGGACAGCATGAGTACGTTTAAAGAACAAGTACCTCAGCCGAAGGAGCACTGGTCTGGGTGCTTACAGCACGTGGTTGAGGAGAGTCCAGCTGTGCTTGTGCCGGTGAGGAGTCAGGCCCTCGGGCTGGTGCCGTGACCATTACGACCACCAGTCTGTGTACAGCTGCTCCCGTCCGTGGCGCTGCACGGTCTTCGGTCTTCTAATCGAAGCGGTGGTTTCCTCGGAGAGGGAGGCACTGACAAGGCAGCTCGAGTTCGCGCCTAGCCTCTTTGGCGGTCCTGGCTCCTTACGAATTAATGTACTTGCCTCCATGTTCATTTGTGAGTCTTTTACCGTTTTCCGTAGCAGCAGTATTTACTGGAGTGCCTTGTGAGTCTGCCTAGCTTCGACGTCTCCGTGGCTCCGAGGTGCTGGAGCCTCCCTGGGCCTGCCGGGGCGGAGGCCGGGCCTCGTGATTGCCCGGGGTGCTACCACCTGTGGCCGCAGCAGGGGCGGACGCCTCCAGGTGCTGCCGTTCACCAACACCAAAGGCGTGGTCGATGGCGAAGGTCGTGGTTTTAGAAGGGTGTTTTCCCCCAAGGCTCACCGGGAGCTCCAGGTTAAATACAACTGAGAACCCTAATGTGATGTTTGATAGTTCTTGTCCCTCTTGTGCTTCGTTTAGAATTAAGCATTCACCTCCTTGAAATGGTTTCCCTAACTTGGGACCAAGAGACCCTGACTCATCTTGCTGCTGTTATTACTAATAACATGCATGAATTTACACTCATTCATGCATACATTTACCTACATGCATACAATTACGTGCATAACTTACCCTGTAAAATACTTTCTCCATCTGCTCCCCTCACGTGGGCCTCTCTCAGGCTTATTCCTCATCGTGCTCTCAGCTCACTGCCATTCTCTGTTCTCTTACATACTTATGCTGAGGGGAAATGCTGTGACTGTGTTGCGATTCTGAGGAGGAAAGAGAGAAAAACCATTCAGAAATCTATAGGAGGGAAGAAAGGTGGGGCTGAACTTCTGTAGAAATTAATTTTGCTATAGAAAATACAAATTCTAAACTTTAAAGAAAGATGTGTAGGTACGAACAGTGTGTCAGCCCTCGTTGAATACTTTGGTTTAGAACATCTGGGATGCTGTTAAAGTGTTTGCATTTTAAGGTTTTAAAACTGAAATTCTGTCCTTAAATTGGGCTTGGGACAAAAATTGCAGAATAAACCAGTTATAGGAAATCTGATGTACATTCGTATTTGTGAATGTTTTTCTACAAAACACGTAGAGTATCCCAGGCGTTAGTGACTTCCCGCTCTGTTACTCGTATCCAGGGCAGTTGTACCTGGAGGCTGACACTAGCTCAGTGTAGGCACCTGAAGAGTCAGACTCTGGTGGGTGCAGGACCCAAGCATCTCCCAGGGTGCTCACCTCGATCTGTCATTTCACCTGACGCTGAATGTGACTCCCCCAAACCTCAGGTGGTGCCGGGCACCTCAGATCCAGCCACACCCTTCCCATTCCCATCTACACGAGTCTGTCGGAGACAGTGCCACCTTGAACTATGAAAATCCTTCTCTTCTTGCTCCTGAAGGCTTATTGATTATTCCCTGTTGACCTTCTTTCTCGACCTTCTGTCCTCTCCCGGTTATGGTTCTAGTTCAGCTAATTATAAACGATAGCTTCTTAATGATTTTTCCTTCCACGGTCTTGAATGCCAGGGGAAGGGTCGAAGACCCTTTCTTAGCTAATGGCTCCTGTCGTGCCTGTGTCTTTTCATGGGCGTGGTAAGTTAGCTCTTTGGCATATGATGATTCTCCGTCAGGAACAGACTGCCCATTCTTCAGCATTCTCTATCCTCATGGTGACTCGAGATCTGAGTTGGCAGTATCTAAGGCTAGAGATTTAATAGCTTCTTATCCCAGGTCTCTTATAAGTCTAAAGTGCAGCTCTGAGCTCATAACCAGTCATGCCCTAGACATGCTGGCCTGGAAAATGAAACTGCTGCCTGCAGCCTTTTGTAGCCACGGCTGCTAATGTTGAGAAACATAATCTCAGCTTGGTACAGCATTGATATTAGAGTGGATTTGAGAGGCAAATATTTAAATTCGCTATAAATCCTTTAATTTGAAGTTTTAGTAGGTCATTTTGGTATACCAATAGACTGAATTTAGAAAGGGACTGACAACATTAAAATAGAATTTTTAAATGTATCTAGTGCCTATGTACTGATTTCTTTTTTTGTAAGGAAATCCTTTAATAGAGTTAAAATTCAGGGAAGGAAGAATAATGGTTGCAATTTTTAAATAAGCATTCAATTATAAGTAAAAAGCATTTCTGTATCTGTTACCCTAGTTACCGAGCAGCTTTCCTGTATCTCTAGAGAAAAATGGGCTCCATCATTCAGAGTAATTCTGAAAAGTGCTTTTGGGGGCAGGAGTAGAGAAGAGTACGGGAGGTTTCCCAGAGAAGCAGGACACATTGCTGGAATAGCCGTTTTCACACTGAGTTCCTCAGGGTCCTCCTCTAAGTAGGAACTGTATTGGATGATGAGTGGGTATTTTCTTGTAGCTGGGATATACTGTTAGCCGACTTAACTGGGTAACAAAATTACATTCAAACTTTAGAAGGCTGCTGCAGTTAACATAGGGTGCTGCTATATTGGTACAGGGCTTAAAAAACTTTATCTAAAGCCAATGTGAGACATTTCCTGTTTTTGCAAACACCAACCTTATCTCAAAGGAATAAAATCAGGCAAATAAAGAGGAGGCCAAATTTTAAAATCCAAAGAAGCTGGCAGTGGCAGTTTCTGTACTGGAAGGAGAATGTATCTGAACCTGTATTTGTGCCTTATATAGAGTTTTTATAGTATTTCACGGGCTGGGGTTGGCCTAGGGCTCAAACTGTATCTCCTGTTTTGCTGAAAGATTCATTTCCCTGGGGAATGGCAGGCTGTTGGATCACAGCTGGTACCTGTGAAGAAAAACCATCCAAACTGACTGGACTGGGGAAGAATTGGCAGAGAAGGGTGGAGGAGTTGAGTCCTGGAGGGCGGCAGAGTGGGGGACCGGGATGGGATGCCAGATGGTGAGGTGTAGAGTGATGGGGCAGGGCGAGGCCTGGAACCTTCCTGGACAGCTGGGTTCACTTCTCTGTTCCATATCAATAGGAGGAAAGGTGGGGAGGGTGTTTCAGAGTTTGTGAGCAGAGTCTTTGACATTAAAGTCATGATAGTGTATCTGGGGCAGCTTCTTCCAGCGCCCTCCACACAGATTAGCTCTTTTTCCGGCCACAGAAATGCTTTCAAATGAAGCCGTCTTTTCTTCCCTGTTTACTGTAGTGCTCCTGTTCACTCCACCTAAACCCCGAGGCCCCCTCCACAGTCCTTATCCTCCTCAGTGCCTCTCTCTGCTCTCTTGATCACAAACCTCTCCCAGACCCCTGGACCCTGGTGGTGGTTTGTGCCGGTCTACAGAAAGTCCTGGCCTTTTAACCAAGCGCTTCGTTTCCTATAGAAGTACTTGTTACCAAACTTGGAGAAACTGATTAAGCAGCGCATAGAACCCAATTTGAAAAACTATTAAAATTTAATGAGAACATTTAACATTACAGGTAGTCACTCTCTGAAGTGGAGTAACTCCTGTCCCACCAAAGTAGCCTGAAGGCTGATGGATATTTAGGGGAGTTGGTGCGGAAGGGCCTCTCTGCTGGAGGTTTTCACTCTACTGCCTAGGCCGTCCTCTGCGTGCCTACCGTGGACCTCTTCTAGTTATTCCGTAGGGGCACCGTAGCTAATCTGAAACAGTCGGGACAGGATCAGTGATTGTTCGAGGAAAGGGTACGTCATGGCAGCAGGAGAACCACCACTGGCTACTCCAAAAGCCTGTCCAGGCCCCCTGATGATGGGCCCGTCTTCATTTTCTTTCCTTGTCCACACCTCATATACAAGTACTTTTCCTCCATCTTAAGATCAAGAAACTGAAAACACTGCCATTCTCAGGTATGACAGACTGATTTTAAGTTTTGTAGCCACAAGGGATTTTTAGAAGCAAGGCCTTCCAAGAGAACAAGATAACCCCCGTGGAATTTAAAAAATGGAATGAATTCCTTCTGAGAAGCAGTGGTACGACCCCAACTTCATCAACTGCTGTACTTTCTTAGCCTTTGTAGAGTCCGTGTGATGTTCTAAGTAGCAAATTTAACAATTCCTTAGAGACCAAGGCTTTTGTAAATTACGAACAGACTTCGCATTTGTTAGGCCGTGGTCTCTGTCAGGCATTTTTGTGCATGATAACTGCTTTGACTCTGTTTCTCCCTTTGTCTTTACTTTCCATACTATTCCTTTGTTATTTTGAATATAGAGACAGGGTATAAATCTCCTAACAGATATGCCTGAAAAGTTTTATTTTCTGATAATTAAAGAATCTCAACTGCTAGTGCTAGTTCACCACTCAGTGACATTTGGGGGGGGTTCCACTTCCTAGTTGATCCTGCCTGGGCCTCCGGGGGCATTTCACGTTGCTCCCAGAAAGTGATGTGGTCGTGCAGATGACAGTCATGAATGCGGTCCAGCTGGTTAATCAGTGTCTATGCCCAAAGCAAATCGTGTCCTAATTGATTCCCCTTCTGGGGAGTTTAGCACTTAGTGGTCCCTGGGGGGCCATCTGCCTTCTCTTCTGTGTTTGGAAGCCCAGCTTATAGCCAGAACTGCTGCTGCAGTTTATTTTTTTTACACTTTCCAAAGCTAAATAAAATACTCTAAAGCTATCTGTTAGCTGCCTCCTGACTTTAATGATGATTTGGATTGATCTTAAAGGCCATTGTAAAACTACATTTTAAAATTAAGTGATCATCAAGCACAGGTCTAGTGGATGTCATTACAGAGCAGACGCACGGGATGGCTCTGAGTCAGCTCAAAGCCAAGTGCAACAGCTTACCTGCCTGTGGAAGATGAAGCCGGAGTCCACGTAAGGGTTTATGAGAACCATGCGGTCAACAACCCGTCCACCTGTGTTTGACAAAGACGAATTGTTTAATCATATTCTACCATGCCACAAAATGATGTATGTTTGCTCACGATGAAGGTGGACGTGGGCGTGGTGCACTTCACCCCCCTGGTGCAGCCCAGGATCGAGCAGCCCTTCAAGCTGGTGGAGAAGGTCGTTCAGAACGCATTTCAGTTCCGGAGGAAATACTGCTATCGAGGGCTTGGGTAAGAATGCTTTCTCTGCCTTTCACTGGCATGCTTTCTAAAATCCTTAAGCACTTTTAAAGATTAAGAACCTTGTTTTTAGGATTCTTCAAGCTAACTGTCAGTGTCACTCTTCATTCAAATCCTGAGGTGAACAAACCTTGCCTGGCCCAGAGGAAAGGGCAAAGCTCTGCATTAAGCTTAGAGGCTACCAGCAGGTTTTGTTTTAGCACCGGTACGAGCTAAAAACTGACAGTTGTGCAGTTGATAATGACCCTGAGTTCTCAGAGCAGACCATATGAACCGTTTTTACGCTCAGCACTTCTGACCCCACGTGTGGTGTTTTTTCCAACACCAGCAAGTCCCCCAGTTCTTTAGGCACCAACTGTGTCTTACATTTTCATCCAAGTCTGACATTAACTACCTGGAGTGGCATAGAGCCCACAGGTTCAGGCTTCAGGGGCCACAAGACTGCTCCCACTTAAGACACTAGTCACAAGTCCCAGGTCACCACTGAAATGGGGATTTCTGTGACACTCCCTCTACCCTACGCCCTGCCACTTCAGGTCACTAATTCGCTAGAATGGCTTATGGAACTCAGGGAAACACTTTGATTTATCAAATTATAAAGGATGTAACTCAGGAACAGCCAAATGGAAGAGACGTAGGGCAAGGTAGTATGAGAGCCAAGGGGTACACAGAGCTTCTGTGCCCTCTCAGGGCTCCTCACCCTCCCGGCACCTCACTGTCTTCACCAGCCTGGAAGCCCTCTGAACCCATCATTTAAGGGTCTCTATGGACGGTCCATTAGGCAGTCGATTACATCATTGGCCACTGGTGATTGAGCTCAGTCTCCAGGCCCTCGCTTCTTCCTAGAGACCTGGAGGTGAGACAGAGTTCAACCCTCTAATCACAGGGTTAGTTCCTTTGACAGCTGTCCCCATCCTAAAGCTATTTAGGGACCCACCCAGAGTCATCTCATTAGCACAAATTCAGGTATGGTTGAAAAGGAGTTTTATTAGGCATAACAAAAAATGCTATTATCCCTTATCAGGAAATTTTAAAGGATTTAGAAACTCTGTGTCAGGAACCTGGGACAAAGGCCAAATAATACATTATCACAGTGAGTGGGGTGTTTTGTTTTTTGTTTTTGTTTTTGGGAGAGAGCACAAGCAGGGAGGAGGGGCAGAGGGAGGAGCAGGCTCCCCGCTGAGCAGGGAGCCCCCAACATGGGGCTCGATTCCAGGACCCCTGAGATCATGACCCGAGCCGAAGGCAGCCACATAACCAACTGAGCCACCCAGGTGCCCGATACTGAGTTTTTTTAATGCTCTTCTTCCCACCAACTTGCTATATCACTTTTAAGGACACACTTAGAACTAGGAAGCAGGTATAATGTTGGAACGGCCAAAGAGACGTCACGAGGTCTTCATACAAGCATGCTTTTATGTAATGGGGAGCTCCTTCGGTCTGTTCTGCTTCCTGCTCTGTGCACACACATGGCCACCGTCAGGAAACCCAGACAGAACATGATGCTTTAGGGTCCGAGCGCCTCCCGAGGCCCTGAAATGACCACAGTGATATTTTCTATCCATTGGCAGCCAAGAAAATGTTTAAATAGGCCCAAGTACTTAGGCAGGAAGCTATGTGCGTGATATGTTTTTTTAAAAGGCTGCCATCTAATATGGCCAAACTTTAGCTGTTTAAAGGCGCCCAGCTCCATAGGCACGCATTTCTCATTTTCTCATCCCACCTCCCCTTTATATAAAGCCCCATCTCTTCGCTCTTGCTCTGGTTCTATGAAGTGTCTTCTTAGCACATGAAATTAGTTCAGGTACAGCTGGGCAGCTGCATCCTGAAACCTCTGCAGCCCGCAAAATTCATTCTTGAGGATTTGAGCGGACTGATGTTAAATCCTTGTCTTGCCATTTGTTGGCTCTAATTAGGCCAGGATTTATACTTCACCAGTTACTACTTCTTGAGCAGAGACTTGAGCGGAGTAGTGACGGATGCCACCAGCTGTCTTGGTGCCAGTTAGAATGATGGCATTACGTTACCACCCCCGGTAGGCGGCAAGCCCCAGCCAGGAGGTGTGCTGTTTGTTTGACGACTAGAACCCAAACTGGATTTCAGCTCACACTCACCCTGCACGCAGGGTGTGACTTGTACAGCTGTACATGATGGCCCTGATTCATGGGGGGGGGGGGGTGGATCACAAAAAGTACATTCTACTTTTGGAAATCCTGGAATGGGCCTCAGAGCTGGCCCCGGCATTTCCAACCTAAGTGATGGGCCCCTTCATCTCCTATACACCGTCTTTTGTGCAGAGAGGGACCCCAAAGAGTGTGCCCGCTTTGACCTGTTGGTGTCCTTCTGTCACATGCACCCACACATCGGTCCCCCCCCTTGCTGTGAAGCTGAACTCCAAGATCACAGCTCACCCGACACCATAGGGAACATGCATTCCCTTACTGAGAGGACCAGCAGCCTGTAAGAAAAACTCCCATTTCCATTGGCCATGACCTCTAGGCTCCGCAGAGTCCCCAACTATTGAGAAAAGAAATAAAATCCAGGTGTAGCTTTGCAGCGTTTCAGTCAGTCAGTTTTGTTACTCATTTTAAAACCGTGATCTGTTAGGTTAGATGAAATTTAAAATACATACTTCAAATCAGTTGTAAAGATGCCGCAAGGTAAATCTAAAAAAAGGGAACTGTTTGCATTTTCACATCACCTGGTTTCGAACTTTGCAACGGTCATTCCTTGGGGGTGAACAGTCACAAAAGCTAAGAGAATCAAGAAGTAAGACAAGTTTCATATTAAAATGAGGCAAATCAAACATTTCTATAGAATACAACTGAATGGATGTTTCTTTAAACTTACCTTAAAGGTACTTGTATTGATTGAGCTTTGGCAGGTATTTTCCCTTGTGGGCACACCTCACAGGTCAGATGAGCTCTTCCTTCAGTGGTCCTTTGTACCTGTTGCCTAGTGGCACGATCAAGATCCCTCTCCATTGGCTTGGGGCCCCGAGGACACTCCAGCCGCAGCCTCCACTCCCTCTCGATGTCATTTTCAAATGAGAGTAGAAGGAAGCATCATGATTTAAGGAATTCCTTAAGTAAAATTTGGATTATTTTCTCTCCTCAGAATGTTATTCCCTGAAGTTCAGCGCGTGGAAAGCACTGGAAAACTGTTAGAGTTGGCAGACGTGGACCCTACCCTTAGGCCCAGCCAGCTCTCTGTTTCACATTTTAAGAGCCTGTGTGATGTATACCGAAAAATGTGTGATGAAGACCCACACCTCTTTGCTTATAATTTCAGAGAAGAACTCAAACAAAATAAAAGCAAAACTCAGGAAAAAGAGGACGACAAGGAGAGAGACAGACTCTAAGAGCGTATCGAATGTTGCTTTCCACAATGTTAAGCGGCTCAGATGTGTACTTTTTGTCTTCTACAGAAGGACAATAAAAATACGATTACCATATGTGACTTATTTCCCTTTTACTGTACAGCTTGGTGAGAAAATAAATATAATCAAATAAGATACAGTACAAGCTTTCTTTTAATATATATACTGCATAGATATGACATATTCAGTATAAACGGCATCTGTTAACAACCTTACAAAAATGAAAGATCTGCACATTGTGCCCCTCACCCAGATTAAAATAAATATGCTTTAAATAAAGCAAAAACTAACAGCTCAAAGAAAATGCCCAGAGGATTGGAAAAAAAAACAATGACCTATTAATCACAACTCCCCCACCTTACTTTTTCCACATAAATTAAAATAGATTGCATTTTTAAGGATCCTAAGTCATTTTGATACCTGCTCAAAAGGGCTATAAACTAAGTAATTTACAGATTCTGATCAGTTCAATCTAGTTTTCTGATCTACAATAAATTAAAATAACTTAGATCTTTACAACTATTTTGTGGAGAAAATGTACGCCGCACAAAACCCAATAATGAATAGTTTTTCTGCCATTTCCACTTGACCACGAGTTTCAAAGTAAAACGAGCCGTCGAGCCCGCATCTGGATTGAAACGGCACTACAACTTCCCGTGGTTCTCGGTTTCATAAAAACACTCCTCGCTGACCACCGAGGTTAAACTCTGGACACTGAACTCTCGCTGGAGAACAGAACTGAGATCAAGGTTGGCATTTTCAGACTGACTGTCAAGGGACTGATGGCGAATCTGTGCCTTCAGCAAAGTTCCCCTGTCCCGCTTGGTGCTGTTCGCTTTCCGCTTAATGGCGCAGAAGTGCCCCCGCACCAGCTTGGGCTGCTCCCCTCTGGGCCGGCCCTCCGTGCCAGGCTGCTGTTCAGCTGGCTTTGCATCGGGGCCGTCGGAGATTCTCAGCCTCTGGAACTGAATTTCAATGTCTTTGGTAGGGCTGCCCCGTCTGAGAGTCTGATGGTAGTCGTCCTCGTCGTCGCTCAGAATGTCACTCTCCTTGATGAGACTGTCTGACAGATCAGCCAGGCCTGGCCGGGGCTGTTGCAGGGACTCCTGCCTGCTCCCGCCTGGGGCGCAGCCGCTGCTCTGGGTGCTACTGCTCAGGCTGCACTCGTCCGAGTCCAGGGAGCTGCCCTTGCCGGCCTCGCCGGGCTCGCCGGGCCACTCGCTGCTGGAGGAATTCTTGAGGACTTTCAAGGACCTGGAGGACGCTGCAATGAGAAAAGTGCGTTTCCCCTCGTGATCGAGAAACAGACTCCACAATGCGTCATTTCTGCAATCAAGTACGTTATAAGATGTAACATCTTAATGACTTAACATCATCTCACTTCTGTTACCAACTATCCTGGGGCTTGGGCAAAAAAAGAAAAAAGAAAAGACACACATACACCCAAAACATGCAGATACTACCAAGTGTGGAAACTTTTTACTTACGTTTATTTGAAATTTTATGTTGGAGGATTGGGCATTGCTAGATGACCTATTACCAGAGCTCGATTGTTTAGACAGAACAACAAGCTATAAACTATTACGAAGGCTAGGATTCTTATTTTGCCAATGGATAAATGAAAAAGTTAGCTACTAATAAAATCTAGGTCCCTTTCTTTCACTAAAGTACTTTGAAACTGGACAGCCAAGATTATACCATATTTCTACACCTGCCTTTTCACCTTATTTCCCTTGCTGCTCCATTAAAAGTAGAAAAATGCCCTTCATCACTCATGAGAATGGTCTCTGCTGGAATTTCTAGCCAACTTTCAGAGATTTAATAGGAATAATCTGTGTTTAATTCTTTTCTCTTGGGTTGAAGAGAAAAGGGGAGCTCTCAGCTGTGATGTTTCCATAGACCGTAATAGCATAGTTTTGATGGCTATAGCTTATTTTGGCAATAGAGGAAAAAAATAAAAAATATACAGTGAATTTGAAGAGGAGGTCACACTGTGACCAATGAAGAAAAGAAACAAGACCAAAGATATTAACAAAATAATAGAGAGAGAGGGTTTAAACTGAAATTTTAAAAGCAGAAAATTTAAAACTTTAACTGAAGTTTTGCAGAAAGTTTAAGAAAAGCATGATCTGGAGTGTTTCCTTGCTGACTTAATTGACTGGGTGTGAATGTAGGGTTTCTTGATTTTAATTCAAGTATTGGCTTTCTAGAAGCCTGAGCTGTTCGGAGCACTGGGAGTCCTGCAGTGAGCCAAGCTAAGCTAAGAGACTATGTGACTCCTGCACATCTCAATGGAAGAAAGAGATAAGATAGTAAAGAGACTATGTCAGCTGGTGGTAAAATGAGGACTTGGGATTGGGAGTGGTTATAGTTTATACAAGGTTTGGGAGCAAGAGGCATTTTAAGTTTCTTTTTTTTTTTTTTAAGATTTTATTTATGTATTTGAGAGAGGGAGAGAGCACAAGTAGGGGGAGCAGCTGAGGGCAAGGGAGCAGCAGGCTCCCCGTAGAGCAGGGAGCCCGACGCGGGGCTCAATCCCAGGGCCCCGGGATCATGACCTGAGCGAAAGACAGACACTTACCCAACTGAGCCACCCAGGTGCCCCTTAAGTTTCTTAAAAGGAAATAAAATTGCCACCACCTTCACACCACTCCGTGTACTCGGGTGTCTGGTTCAGAGCTTACAGAGCTCCCCCTGGTACTTTACAAAGTGATGACTCACTGCTGTATTACGAAAACATATGTCCGTACAGAGAAGCTTGTGTTTTCCTGAATAAACACAAGGCCAGCAAAACTCTCACCTAACTTGGCTGAAACAGGAACTCGGTTCTTAAGGGGTACCGGGCGATCCTTACAGGTCTTCTCCAGGGGTAATTCACACTTGATGTGACGCCTGAAGTTCTCCCTCAGAATAGATCGAATCACCTTGACGATGCTGGTTTTGCTCTCATTGTCACTGGTGAGGGGAGAAGAGAAAACCGTCATGTCGAGTGTCCTCGTGCTTCGTGTCCACGTCCCCTGGTCCTTAAGTGTCGTATTACTGCTCTCAGGACAGACTGACCATGAGTCACCAAGCTTCTGTGTACCTTGGTCTCCACTTACAAAAGGAGAAGTGACCATTTTTGAAGGGCCTTTGAGCGCTAAGGTTTGGATACATACTTAATCAATGGATTCTGCTACAGACACAGCTGCCATTTGGGGGAGGCTGGGTGCGATCCTGAAGTCATCAAAATGCAGGAGAGCACTAAAAATAAACTCCCATTTTTAAGAGAGCACAATTCTGTCTTTTTCCCATTGATTTTAATTTTTGGAAGTCCGTAATACCTGCAGCACAGCTGGAAGATGGTTTCCGGCCGTCCTTCTATTTCCGACTTCGTATGGATCAGTTCCCAGACGGAATTATTTTCTGTCCCTGTATAAAAGGAAACAAGGGTCTACAACTTCGCCAAAGATGTGAAGTTCGAAACTCACGTCAAATATTTCCTGTCCTGAGTCTCATCATTTTCTTCTGTGCCTCATTCTATGTATGACTTTCACAAATAGTTATCAAAAGTTAAATACTTTTTAGTTACTTTTTACACTTCCTGGTAGTTTTCCATCCACCTCAGTGTGCTTTCTTCCCTAGCCCTGGATCCCATCTCTCCAGGAAAGAGGTTAAATGGATCCTGTTTGTCAACCCCATTCCATTCATTGTATTCTTGGGAAGGAACAGTAGGATGTGCTCAGGTACTTGAGGTAAAACAGGCCAGCCCAAAGTCAGTCCCCTTTTAGGAAATGTAAGCACTTCAAAACAAAACTGAACAGGGACCCAGAACATCACTGCATGCCTTAGACTATTGGTCCTTCCTGTCACCGGAGGCACTGTCATCAGAACATGGTTATTCTAGAAGGACCTCTGAACATTTTCCAAGGTGGAAAAGTTGGTTTTTCTAATATCACATATAATACTGCTTAATCTTAAGGAATTTTCTGATATATCAATTTTTAAATTTAAGTTTGCGGTCCTTTTTTTTAACGTATTTTAGGGTATCAAGGATACTAGGCAGGAAAAATGTTGAAAACCATTGATAGTGAAAATAAGGAAACAATGAAGAGAGGTATTTGACAAAGAAAAGGCAAATTTGGCGTTTACTTTCTCTAAAAGTCTGTAAAAAAAAAAATCAAAACAACCTCTTTTGTCCTTATTTTCTTTGCCTGTAAAATAAAATTCAGAAATTATTCTGAAGGTTCTTTCCTAGTTTTTCATTCCACAATGCAAATAAGTCCCATTAAAATGCTTTTTCCTGGGGACGCCTGGGTGGCTCAGTTAAGTGTCTGCCTTCGGCTCGGGTCACGATCTCAGGGTCCTGGGACTGAGCCCCGAATCAGGCTCCTTCCTGGGCAGGGAGCCCACTTCTCCCTCTGCTTTCCCTCTGCCTGCCACTCCCCCTGCTTGTGCTCTGACAAATATATAAAACCTTTAAAAAAAAAAAAAATGCTTTTTCCTGGCATCATACCACACGAAACAATTACCTGCTGTATTTCCCAGTCTGACTTGAAGTGCGGATATGGGGATCAACCAGCGAAATTTAAATGGGTCCAAGTCGGCAGAGCCGTGTGCAGGCCGGGAATTTGAGGGCTGTAACAGGAAAGCCCCCCAAGAAAAGTGTTAGAGCAAGCTCTCACCCAGAGAGGAGATGTGCAGGGAACGGAAACTTGGAAGTTTTCCCTGTGTGCGAGGCTCCTTGCATCTGTGTGAGTGGTCCCAGTTCTCAGAGATCTCGGGGCTGGGAAGGGGGCGTTGGGGCAGAGCCGTGGTCTGGGGAGCACAGACTGCTAGACACCAAGCAAGAATGACAACCAAGCCTTCTGTGTCCTCATTACCTCTAAACAGTAATAACTCTGATGGCTTATGGTATCCACAGCTAAGCTTTTTCTTCTTTTTTTTTTTGAACTAAGGAAAAAGTCGTTTGAAAACAAACCAAAGTTACGTGGTCTCTTACGTGTATGGAGCAAACATGGGCCATTTTCAGGGATATGGAAGCTGATTTTGTGTGTAGGCCCCAGCACGGGAATTTATAGATGTAGATCTTCTTTTAAAACAGACATTGTTTGTGGGGAGAATAATAGCCTGAGTATCTGGTTTGCTTAGTCACCCCGGGAATAAGTCCCATTAGTCCAGTGAGGCCTTGGTTCTGAGCGGGCTTCTCAGACCAACACTGACAGGAGGACAGAGCCATGAAAAGGTAGCTTTAATTAAATGTACTTCTTGTCTTACCAATTTCTTTTTCAGTTTGCAGTTTTCTTTATAAACCAGTATGACAGCTCTCTTAAAAACTAAAGAAAGGAAAAGAAAAAGAAAAGTCTTTCATTATTTTGTACAAACTGTCTTCCAAGGTTGGACTATGGCTTAGAATGTTTTAATAGAACAAAGCTCTTCGAACTTATGAAGCTCCAAGATCCCACTAAACCAGCACAGGAGTGAATAAATGGTGCTCTCCTCTGATATTTCAATGATGCAGAAATGCCTACTTATTTAAAAGCAATCATCTGAAGTAGATCTTGGCGATTTTTTTAAAAATCCCTGTTTTGTTTTATCGAAATCTGAGGACATGGTGTTCATCTTGGTGAGAATACACGGTCTATAATCGGTCTTAGTGAGAATTAAGACATTTTGGAAATGCAGCAAACAATTAAGATAGCAGGTTTCAAAATAGCCTCGGGAGATCTATTCCTGTAACATTTGGCCAGAACCAGTAAGCCCAGCAGAAGGGAGAACAAGATAATGAGTATGCGGAGCGACGGCATCTTAAATAGTCGGAGGCTGGCTCTGTTAAGTCAAAAGCCATTACAGCAATGATTCCAGCTCCTTCTGAAAATCAGAGTTAGCTGGACTGGTGGGTCTAGAAAGATCTTCATTTTCACCAGCCTTTTTTAAGTTTACATTCTTTCAAATGGGATACTAACCAAACACCGTGAGTTCAAGGTCCTTTCTGGCTTTTCCTAGAGACAGAAATGGATTCAACCAGGAAACTGCAGAGTGCATCAGAAGCTCCCCCATGGAAAGTTCTGTTACCTGTATCATAAAAACGGGAGATGAAGACAGGGAGACCCCAGGGGTAGGTTGTCTCATGTTGGACAGTGAATCACATATGTATATGTGGGGATTCCAAGTACATTCAATGTGATTCTTACGGCCCCCGTAAACATGGGGCCTTTAAATAGTATAGATTTTGAAAATATGAGCAAAGCATCGAACTTTGAAAAACAACATAAGTAGAAAGGCATTTTGGTTCAGTGCACACATTATATGTAAATGGACATTGAGGTCCATCCAAAGTGTCACCACCCCGATCCATAAACTACACGGGGCCTGCACAGATAAAAGTACCAACACTGAAACTGTCACAAAAAATTAAACTCCAGTTGTTTTCTGTTCTTGCCTTTCTCTACTGAAACTACGTCTTCTTACATGTAGACTTGAAAAGCTCAAGATTCTAATTTAGTAATTAACCAGAAAAGAAAAAAATAGAAATTGTCAAATTCCACTTAAACTAGTTCTGTAAGTAAGGAGGTAGCCACCGATGTCAGATATCCGGTTCTTTCTACCTGCTGACCCCACTTCCTGTATTCATCCTCCCGTCAGCTCGTGCTTTCCAGGTACGCGCCCACCTCTGGGCCAAGTCTTGCCTCACGCCCCATGGAAAGGGAGTGGGGAGTAGGGACATAAGCTTAGTGATATTTCTTGTTTTCTTTTTGTACAATGTTAAGGTGACATAAGGTTACATTCTTAAACCAGTATAATGAATTTTATGTTCCGTTTATACTTAAATGGTTTGGTTTACTGCAAGCATTAAGATCAAAAAAAATTTTAGGCATATTCTCGTCTAGGAGAGCCCGAACACGGTGGCCTCGTTTGGAGATCGCCTATGGACGGACGCAGTGAACAAATGCACTTAAGCCTCTCGGAATCCGGCAGTGCCACTGACCTCCTTCTCTGTTCCACTCTGCTCTGCCACCAGCTGGTCGAACACGGTCCCGTAATCCTCGTAGATCTTTTGCATCTCATTGATGTGGCTGGCTACTTTTTCCATTGCCTTTAGTGCCTCTGAAAAATATAAAATCATTATTTTATAAATTTTGTTTAAGTCCTACCAAAAGCCGTAATGAAAAAGCTCAAGATTCAAGCCAGATTCAAGACCAGTTCTTACTAACCGAAGCGTTACTCAGGCATGGCTCACGCAGCCCACTGCAATCCAGTCATTATAATGAAGAACAATAGGACAATCTCCCACCTCCAGGTCTCTTTGAAATGAGGCAAAACACAGGTAAAAAGTATCACTAATAAGAACAGCTAACGCTGATCGAGCACCTTCTATTTGGCAGGTACTATAATGGGTGGTTTATTTTAATCATCTCATTTCATCCCCACAGTAACTCAATGACTGTAGGAGCTGTAATCAATCCCATTTCACAGATGAGGAAACTGAGGTGCAGAGGGGTTAAGTATTGTGCTAGACTTCTAAAGAGAGAAATAAGGAGTAGAGCCAAAACTGAAACCCAAGACTGACTGGCTATCGGATACCTGCCCTTAAATTCTGCCTCTCCTCCCAGGCCAAAGACTGGAACCATGAGCAACAGTTTGTTAGCCAAGAACTTACTAATGTCTCTGTAAATGCCCCTAATGACCACAGCAACTGGTGGTATTTATACACGGTGCTTATTTATAACTTTCTACTTGGGCATGTGAGGGACAAAATGATTTTGTAAAAGTCAAAAAGCAAAATTTCAGGTTACCTATAAATTTAGTATTTTTCGTTATTTTGTTCTCCTGATTCAGTATTTTAATTCAGTTTGGAGGCAAGTTTGGAAGGCAATTTTAAATATACCCATTTAAACATCATCTTGAGGAAAAAGGATCTTTTCACATTATTTGAATACTAATCATAATTTGTATCATTTACTTGTAGAATTTAACTTCCATGTAAAAAAAAAATTTGTCTTTGTTACTTATGATACAAAAGTATGCTTGTCATAGAAACAAGAGCCAGTTTAACTGAAACTCTTTTCAGTGTTTATTATTCAGTACTACTAATACTTATTAAAAAATTTGTTACTCTACCCAGGTATTTTATTACAGGTAGACCACCTAGTTTTCACATGCAGAGAACAAATCACTGTATCTCTGATGCAAACACAGCATCCCTTTAGGGGATACTCTTCTTCATCTCAAACTGAGGGGCTCTGTGTATTTGACAAATTGTATCTTAGGCCCATAATTTCTGGGGTTGCAAAAGAAGACACATCAGCCTGGACTGGAAAGCAGAACCTGTCGCTGGGAGCTGGGTTGTGGAGCTGGGCTCTGCCCTCAAGTCCCCACAAGGTGGAGCCTCACCCAATGGATTCGATCAGCAGCACTGGGGGGCGCGCAACACACAACCTCGCAAGGTGGCAGGAAAATAGGCCCCATTTTCGGTTCCAGCAGCACTGTTTTGCTAACCGAAGAGACCCAAAGTAACGGATTTCATCTCTCTGAGCCCAAATACGTTCTTTGAAAAACGAAAATGCAATCTCCCCACCAGAGGGGTTTGGGGCTCCTCCGAGGACATAATTTTGCCCAAGTATTCTGTCCATCTGGAGGGATGGCCATATACCTAGTAGCTCTGTGCACGTACTAAAATGATATCTAAGCTGAAGAACTGTAGTCCTGAGGCAGGTCTGGGAATTTGAAACGAAGCCGGGAAGGGAAGAGGGGCCTGGCAGGCTCAGCGGGTGGCTGCAGTCACAGTCGTCCGCAGCCTGTCTTCTTACCTGTCAGGTGGTAGTGCTCCTCGCTCTCCTGGTCCGTCAGTGACACAAGCTCCTTGAGCAGCAGAGGGTACTTGAGCACCCTCTGAACGGGCTTGATGAGGTAGGACTCCAGGGTGGAGGAATGCTGCTTGGTGGGATTCCGGGCATCCAGAAAAGCCTTGAAGGCTTTATCGGTTTTAGCTACAAGCAGGGGGATAACAGACCCTTAGAAGAGCACAGCCGGAGAAATTAAACCCTATTTCCTTCAGTTTTTAATGGAGTCACAGACCATCCACTTCCACAGTCATCCTAATGCCATTCTTTAGGAAAACCCAAATGCTTCCGTGGGTCAGGCACCCAGCTGTCAACATGGATTCAGCGTCAGAGTTGGGGGGGGTGCAAATCCCATGAAAAGAGGGAACTTACGAGGCTGTCTAAATAGTACAGTCCTCACACCAAAGAGGAACACCAAGCTGAAATGTAGGAATGTCTGATTTTATAGGCATATTCACATGCAAGCCCGAGAGATGGTGAGAGGTGCCTAAGAAGTGAGTTTCAACCAGTTCCTAAAGCCACAAAACAGTCTTATCCAGACCCTACACCTACCCTGCAAAAGAATCATATAGCAAATTAAACGAGTCATTTTCCCCCACCGTCCTCGCACAGATTGTTACTTATTCTATGCACGAGGGGCTATCTTGTTTTCTTGCAGAACAAATCGGTAAGCACTGCAGCCCTCCCCTCCACAGCTCTGAGCAGTCCAGCTCACCGGATGTGACCTTCGGACCGCTACGGGCAGGGAAAGCGACCTGCGTCCAGCGTCTGACGTTATCCAGGGGACACCCAGGACCCCACCCTGTTCGTGTTGAGAGTGCCAATGGTACATCTACCAGTGGTACTCTGGATGCCACCTGCTGACACTGGTCGGCCATCTGTTTGGAATTCAGCCAATCTGAATGAACCACACCCTTATTTGGGGTTTTGTCACAAAGGCAAAAACCTACAACTTCTAGGACATGTGGTAGCATTTTGAATGTGACCAAAGTGGCTGCTGAGATGATCCTTCAGAACTGAGCGAAGCACTGGTGTGCTTTAATTTTACTGTCAGTACGAAGGTGCTCCTAGAGGAAATGCCAACGGGAGTCACATCTCTATTTAAGCAAAAGTAGAGGAGACAGATTTTGGCTGGGGCTTGTTCACTTGAGGCACTTCGAGACCGTTTCTTAACCTTGAGCCTGTCCTTCTACGATACTGTAAATACCCAGACTTAAACCAAATGGCAGCGTGGCATCAGTGGAATGGGCTGAAGGCTCTGAGTGCTGGGTAACCCTCCACTCGCCTTCCAGGTCGGTCCTGTGGAGAGACTGTGCCTGGTTCTGAGAGGGAAACACTGAAGGGCGACCTTCAGATAGAGCCTATAATGACAACAGAGGAAGGCGCTTGGAATTTAGTTGATGCAACTAAAAAAGTTCAAACAGAGACCTCTCCCCAGACATCGGCCACTGTCACAGGAGAGCGCCCAGGTTCCCTGGCTTCGGGACAGCCGGCAAATCATCGTGGGGCAGAAGGCACGAAGCCCTGTCTTTCTAAAGAAGGCGCTCAAGTCCCAGGGGAAGTCGTCTGCGTCCCAGAAACAGAGGCAGCTTCGGCAGGTTCGCGTCTCGCTCCCCGGTTCCCGGGAGCGACTGAGAGAACAGGGGCGGCCCGGTGACCGCTTCTCGAGACGTTCCGACGACCCTGAGGCTCACGTGCACTTCCCGAGCCGCCTTCCGGCGCCGGAGCCCGCGCCCTGCACACCGCACCCCTGCCGCCCTGTGCCCGCGGCCCTGAGTTTGCCTGCTCCTGGCCCCGCCACCACAGACGAGAATGCCCAAGAAGGGGACAGAAAAACGCCTTCTGGGGGCGGCAGATTGGAGAACTTTCATCTCAGGTGAGTGGCCACGGAAAGCAGCCTCAGGGACAGAATCGCTTCCGGCGAGGCGGCATTCCTGGCTGGCGTGTGACAGAAGCAGACGAACCGCACATCGCAAAGCTCCCTACAACCCGCGGGCAGCTGAACAAGGTCACGGCTCTCAGCAACCCCCGAATCCAGCGCCAGGCTGGGCCGACAGGCCGTTACTGAAAGCCCAGGCGCTCCGTGCCCCCCCCACCCCCCGCGGGCCGCCTCGCACCCGGAGAGGGTGAGGTCCACCCAACGGGCCTCCCTGGGCGTCAAGAAAACGAAAGGCTTCAGTTAAAGCCAACGAAAGAAGATGGTAAGAACGCGGAGAGGCGAAGGGTGCCTCAGGGACAGGATGTGGGCCGCTAGGTGTGAGTGTTTGCCCGGCTCCGTCAAAGCGGCTTTAACTCTAGTTACCGCCCTGCTTGTGAACGTGCTCGTTGCATCCGTGGGCTTCCTCGGGCCTAAGGAGGTTAGCGAGAAAGGAAGAAAACAGCAGCGTACGGTTCCTGGGTTTCAGATCAAGGAGTGTGGCCGAAAAAAAAAGAAGCCAGAGGTAATTTAACAGCAGAGTGACACAAAGCAGAGAAACATCTCTGCTCTGAGGACACGTGTTCACTGTTACCAATAAACTGAAATAAACTAAGAATTTTTCCCCTACTGCCTGTCAGTTTAAAGGTCAAGAACAGAGCATGATCCATTAAAACTGTACTTATCCCCACTTATTAAATGCAAATTTACTGTTAACAACTAAAAAAAAAAAAAAAACACACAGCTATAAAGGTATGAGCAACTTACCTCGCTCTAGAACCTTCTGTACTTTAATATGATTAGCACAGAATCCGCTGTAGAGTTTAAAATGGTCCGCGTAATAAAGGAAAGAGCCTCCAAGGGAAAACAGCAATTTCTAGGAGGGGAAGGAAAAGTCACATTGGACATGGTTTAATCGGGGTCCGCTGGCTCTGGTGTGGCATCTGACTACTTTGGCGCATCCATGGCATCTGTCTTTCAGATACCAGAGCACTAATGCCTGAGAAATCACCAAATGAAATAAAGCCAGGACTGCCCCATTTCCACAGCAGGCAGAGAACAGCCTGGCCATCCCCCTAGCAGATCTTGAGTTTGACTGAAAGCCTTCTGGCAGCAGAGCTGACACCACGGGCAAAGGACAAGAAAGAAAGTTCGACAAAAATACATCTGATAACGTGGGATATGAACGATCTGGGAGGATAATCAATCAAGCATTACTTGGGACGGATGCTCTCGACTGTATCCTGCCCTGTCCCCTTTCTACCGTCTTGCACCTTTCCTCCCCTGGAGGGGCTCCTCACTAGTCACTGATGCTCACGTTGGAAACAGGGCTCCATCGAAGAACCACTGACCGATGCTTTTCATTCCAGCGTCACATGACCATGAAGATGCGAGATTAGATGCAGGGTAGGTGCTCCTGCTTCGAGCAAACTCCCTACGTATCGTTCAGCAGATCTGAGCAAACAGTGGGGTGGACGTGCTCAGCCACCGGGCAGACTCTACACGAATTGTGCCACCCAGACTCTGACTACCAGAACCACTCAAGATACAAACGTGGCCGGCTTTTACCACCTGCCAGAGGAAAACAGCGCAATGAAAGCACTAAATTTACCTTGTCTACGGGCAAGGGACAGCAATTTCTTTTTCAAGGGAGAGTTCTGCACTCTACCCATTTATTTTTGCCGTAAGCCAAAGTCCAAAATACTTACTCTGAACTGTGAGGGAGTCTCAAGGCTGCTGAAGTCCGAGGATGCTGAAATCCCATCCTCCAGAGTCTCCAGAAACACCTTTTGAAATTCAAGCATCTCTGGCAAACTTCCAAAAAGGGACTCCATCTATATGAAGGCCGGGATCGGAAAGAGGGTATCAGCAATGAAGACCCAGAGACCCCTCTAACACCCAGACACACAGGCAAATCCCAAGCTGTTCACCAGAAAGCAGCAGACGGAAGTAAATCCTTCAAAGAAGGCAGCATATTCACTCCGTGACACAGTTTATGCACAGAGTTTTTACAGCTCTGGTTCTAGTAATTCTTAACCTTATAGATGGATGTAACATTTTCAGGATTCAAACTGGCGAAAAATGGAAGGCAGCAGCAAAGAGCTAATTACTGAGATTTAACATTAACAAGCCATGAATTAAAGAGTGACTTTTGACCACACTTTCTTCTACAAAAAGGACACTGACTGTCCTGCGCAGGTGGACTCCTGCCACTGAGCCTCACGTGACGGAGGCCACACCTGGGTCCCTCCGACAACCCTTTAGTCCTGGTGTTCTTGGGGGATCAGCAGACAGAACCTCCGGGGAGGTCCACTCACAGGCAAACAGACCAACCTGTGTGTCAGTGCACAGGGGGAAGGGGACCGATTACCTCATCTTGGGTGAGAAAGGTCTCATTTTGAAGTGGCACCAAGTATAGTTCAAAGAGGCAGCTCAGATCCTGGAAGACGGAAGAAGAGAATCTTTATCACGTGTGTCTCCGAAATACCCAAGAGTTTCCAGCAGCCCTGACCACAGCTCCAGACTCCCACCGGGAATGATGGATTTCAAGTCTGGTTGAAATTCACGACCCTGAGGGCGGTTCCTGTCATTTCTGACCTAATTCACAGAGGCTAATGGCACAGTGCACTCAGCAGCCGGGTCGCCTATCCGGCTTGGACAGCCGGTGGCAGAGCCAGGCTCCCTCCGTGGCCGATGCAGCGGGAGCATTCATCTCCCTGCGAGAAGGTGAGTTCTGGTGCGCACGTCTGTCGGGCGTGACCCCCCCGGCCAGCTCACCCCGCTTCCTCCTCTGCCTCAGCGAGCATGGCCCGGCCCCACCGTGGAGCTGAGAGGGACGGGACAAGATCTGGGAAGCTCCTCAACTTCAGGGTTGACGCATGAGCAGAACTTCAAGCTCCCGTATCCGAATGCAAGAAAAAACATCCAAGGATTAAGAGCAGGCATGATGTTTATAATCTAGGCCGTATTGGAGTCTCCAGTAAACCGGGCTCCAGCAGTGCGGAATAGTGGGAGTGGACGGTGTTTATAAAACTCTTTAGATAAAGGGTTGATTTAATAATCTGAAGCCAAGACCAGGATATAATTTTGTAATAGGAAAGGTTTTTTCCTTCTTATTTATTCTGAAGAATTTTCAGTATGAAAATGCCAGAGGTAATTGATTACAAAGTCCACTACTTTGCTCCCTCATTTCACAGGGGAGAAATCTAGACCTGAAGAGCTTTGTAAGAGCCGAAGCCTCCAGAACCTTCCAGCATAGGTCCCGGAACAAGTGGACAGGCCTGTGATGCCTTTTCCTGTGTCGCAACGAAAAGCTCCCTGGCCTTCCCTCCCTCACCACCTTCCACGGCGACTGCTTCAGAGCAGGGAGATGCGAGAAGCTACTGAACCGTGTCTCAGTGAACACACCAACGCTGACACTTCCAAGTTGCATGCAGGGATCAAGGTTAGATGAACAAGAGGTAAAATCCCGTGTTAAATGTCAGCCACAAAAAGAAACGACAAAATAGAAATGGTGTGTGTGTCAATCACAAGAGGCACCCGGTGCTGGTTATTTGGTCAGAGCCAGGCACGGGCTGCCCTCCTTCCTCGTGCCGGCGGGGGCTGCTCAGGACTTACGCACCACGAGCAGGTGGGCGCCGCGCCGCGGGGCCGGACAGCTGCAGCCCTAAGAAAACAAAGCGCAGGGTTCTTGCAGGGCGCAGGGTCCTCTCTGTCTAGCTCGCCCAGAACGTCCACCTCAGTCCTCCGCCAGCACCTCGGTGAAACCACCGGCCCGGTGCCGGGTGGCCGAATGGTACGGGAGGACCCCACCGACAGGAGCGGTAGGGAGTCTGAATTCCGCCCTCGCCTCTGCGTGTAAAAGCTCGTGTCCAGCCTCCCTCACGCGGCCGGAGGGTCTCTGAAGCCTCACACCGCACAGCACACAGCTGCTCTGGCAAGGCCATCATGATCACAGACGGTCCAGAAGCCCAGTCTGGGCTCCCCGGTGTTCACGTCATGTCCCCACAGGAGATACTGGGCAAGACGTAACGGGACATGGAAGGAAACTGTCCACTCTACGGCTTTCCTTTCTCCCCTCGGGACCAAAAGGAGGAGCTCGGGGTAGTTCTACCTGTGAGTAGGCCGCCCGTCAAGTCCAGAGAAAATGACGGTAACACTGACGGAAGGGGAAGCGGAGACTTGTCTTGTGCAGGAAGGAGGTGACAGCCGGGTGTGGGTGGGAGTGGAGGGCACCCCGAAGGCCGGGCCGCCACCCGGGGCCGAGCCTGGTGGGACTCCCAGCCCCCGCCCTGCGCCCCGCTGCCCCTGTCAGCCCCGGCCGAGCCAGCGAGCTTCCAGCAAACACGGAAAGCAGAAGAACCCGGTCTTCCCGGGCTCCGGCATCCTTCAGGAGAGGTTTCTCAAACTACTGACTGGGGTCCTCGGAAACATAAAGGAATTCTTCGGGTACTGAAGTGCCTGGGCACGCACCCCTCTGTGCCGGGGTGGGAGCGGCCCTGGGATGACCCGCTGCTCTGTCGTGGGACCTGTCCCGCGCGGCGACGGCCACCAGGCAGCTGTGGGGGCCGCACCAGCAGCCGCTTGTGAGCAGGTCGCTCCCTGGTTCCTCAGCCCCTCGAGTCCTCTCCAGCGCTCTCCTGCTAAACCCCTACAGACTCCCTTCCCACAGAGCGCAGGTGACAAACCAGAACATCTGTTTCCATAGCAAAAGCTACCTTGGTAACGCAGTGAGCCGAGCACGGATTCTCCCAAGCCCTCTCGGCTTGTGGGCCCTCTCGCCCCCCGCCCCCTGGGCAGCAATCCGCTGCTTCCAGGAGCAGGCAGCTCAAGCACGAGTGCTGGGGTTCCGGGGAGCCCTGCCGACACACAGCTGGCCACCCCCGGGGAGACCGAGCAGGGAAGAACACGGGCCCCTTCCGTTACCTTCACGTAGGACTTCTCCGTGTCCATCAGCTCCTGGATGACTTTTCGGAGGCGATCTGCATCGGAGAGGTGGCGAGCCAGCGGCCGCGGAGGTGGGTCCCGAGGCCCCCGAGGCCCTTCCATGCCGTCGCTCTGCGTGTCGCCGAAACCCCTACACAGCGCGGCGATCTGTTCTGCACTCTGAGGGAGGGCGAGACCGGGGGGTCATGTAGGGGACGCGCTCCATTATCACGGGCCTCGCAGCAGGGACACAGCCAGCGGCTGTCTCCGCCCAGTGCGCTCTCGGCAGTGTCACGGGGCGAAAAGCTAGGCCCACTGGTCTCACTCATTCACCCGATGCTTTTCTGTTGTCCTAATAGCTGTGTGGCACATGGCTTGCTGGTACTGAAACTAGCAAACAAGGCGCAGGACTAGCCGTCGGTTTAATAGACTTGAGGGCGCGCTCAAAGCAAGCTTGTGGCTTTCTAAGAGCACACTGAGGTGCCTCCCGGACAGAACAGCCCTGGGAGCCTCCGGAATGGCGTGGCACCCCAAGGATTTTAGGATGGCTTGGCCACAAGGCACTTGCAGCTCTAACCTCAAATCCAACCACGAGCTCTGCAGTCTCACGCCAAGTAGTAGAATACGAGTGAAGAGTTAGAGATGCTGCACATGCTGGGGATGGGCGTGAAGGGAGGGATGTCCCCTACCCTGTGGGGTGCAGAGTTCCCCCACCCCACCCCAAGGAGGGCCCCGAAGTGAGCAGGGGATACAGCAAAACCCAGTGAGTGCCAGAGAAGAGGGATGAACCGGCTTGCGGGAAGCTTCCTGATGACAGTGGGAATGGAATCATCCAGACTCAGGGACAAGAGGAGTCAGTCCCCCAGCCGTCAGCGCAAGTTCCTACTTTTAAGCAGAGTAATGGAAAAGGCTTCTCAAGGGGAGCCCGTTTGTAGGGTCCTGCCCGAGGCCGGGGGTTTGAAGTCTTGAATGTGTCTCCTCCCATATGTTTCCACAGTGCTTTGCAGCGTCATCAGATTACACTCAGCGTCTTTTTACTTCTCTTTCTCCTTCCATCCCACCCGCATCCAAGCTCCGGCCCGTCTTACTACCCACCAGCGGGTAAGGCTGTCTGGGGCAGGGGCCTTTCCCTGTCACTGCCCCAAGCGCCCAGCTCAGGGGCCGGAGGCCCAGCCGGCGCCCCGCGCACCTCACCTCCCCTGCGCTGCCGTTGTTCCAAGAGACAAAGCAGCATGGCCCAGTACACATGACTAACCGCCATCCATCTTTGGCAACTCTCTCGGCTAAAACTCTTCCCTTCTTCAGTTTAAATGCCTTCAGGCCTGATCTTTAGCGCTCTGGCTGGGGCAAAAAGCTGAACTTGGCAGAACCATATCTTAATGCTCCATTTTCTTGGGGACCTTTCAGAGCACAAACAGCTCACACGAGCGTGTGGGTGACCACAGTGGCCTGATGCACACCGTTATAAAAGCTGACACCTGACAGATGAAAGTCTCTCGACGCTAAAACAGGACACTCTGGCCCTCCCTTTTTGCCTCCCTCTCTGCTCTACCCTCCACACTGATCTGGCTAATCTTTCAATTCAGTGGGTCTCAACTGAGGGCCCCCTCTGTCTCCAAAAGGAAGACCGGTCCTGCATGAGAGGATGGTCCCCTTGCCAAGGTAAGAAACACCAAAGCACAGCCCAAGGCTCACTGGAAGCCAACCCAGGCTTGTGTGGAGCAAATGAAAGAGTAAGACTCCGTAAACCAACGGGAGCCACTTTGTTGTGTGCGGGAGGCTTCAGGAAGAAGAGGGTTGTAACATGGTCCTGGAAAGCACACGTGTTCCAAGGGAGAACCACAGAAGAGCCAGAAGGACAGTGGGGGATGAGCACTGTAATACAGAGCCCAGCTCAGGGGAGTGAAAGTGGGCCTCCTCTCCCAGCCAGTTGTCTGTGACCAGGACTTCCAGACTGGGGGGGGGGGGGGGGGGGCGGCTCTTGAAATATCATTGTTTCTCTCGTCTTCAAATAAATCTTGGTGCAAAAGTTAGATCAACCACGGAACAGGCACTAAGCTTCCAGCTAGACACACAGACACATATAATACAAAGTAATTTACTTCTCAAACAGTTCAAAGCGTGTGTAAGTCCTAATGATTCTCCTGTGATCCATGCATTATCCACATACACATGCGAACGCAAGTGTCTTTCTGGTAACGCCCGTCAGAAGACATTCATTCCGGGTAAACTCTCAAAAAATAAGAAAACAGATGTGCATCTGAAGGCACCAATCAAAATGCATCTTGATTTATCAAAATGTCTCACCTCATGTTTAAAACGACCAAATCTTATGATTCATTACTGAAGGAATTCCAACACTGTTAAGGCATGCCCTAAAAGCCTAATGACATAGAGTAAAAGCCCAACAGCATGGCGCAGCCAAAAGGCGGCTTTTCTGTCTTCCAGGATGTGAACATCATAAAGGAGCCCTGGGGAATACAACCAGACCACTCCAAACTCCGTGCTCCTCCTTTCCAGGGGAGCCCAACCCTGGCCGCACATTAAGCAGTTTCGGGAGCTTTAAAAAATAGCCATGGCTAGACCCACTCAATCGGTGGGGTTCAAGCTATGATTATTTTTTAAAAGCTTCCCAGTTCGGTGAGCAGCATCTACTTCGGTCTCCAGGAGCAGCGCTGCCTTCCGCCCGATCACACTGTCCCCATGGTCTACAGTGAAGGACGGCCACGTAAAAGGGACGTGGTCTGAGCTCACGAGACAGAGGAAGTAGACAGAATCATACCCACGGCCCTGGTAGTCTGGGTCCAGCCCTCTACGAACTGAGCTAAACAACCGCAGATGATGATACTGAGACTCCCAAACTCACTTATTTGAAATCTCTATACTGGTATTTGCACCACATGCTCAGACAAAATAATTTTGCAATGCTGAAAAATAACAGCTTCCAGGGCTACAGAATCTATATTAAGCTCACATATACTGCACAAAATGCACCATAAGTTAATGGCAGCTGGTGAGCTTACAGCTTTGCCTTGCTGGGATGTCAAAAATCACACCTAACAATGCAGTGTTAAAATAACGAGATTTTAAAAATAAAGTATCTTGCCATTTTAGAAAATCAGAATTCATTTTAAGAACACTTCTGGTAAGATTAACTTGGAAAAGTGAATGTTCAGGGGGATTCTGATAGCAAATGTACTTTTTAAGGTGCCACGATGAAGTGCTCAAATGTGACAAAGTCACCTTTCTCAGGCAGAGCAGCTGAGCTACTGCCTGGGGGAGGTGGTGGCGATTACTTGGCATCAGGAGGCAGGAATTCTAAAAGAAGACGGATTGTAAAGGTGTTTTTACGTTGTATCCACAAGAGTTGCCCAGGTGGTTACGTTTCAGCTTCTCTATTCTTAGTGACAGTCATCAAGGACTGAACTGTTAAAGATAGAATTCTGGGTGTGTCTGATCAGCGAGGTCTAGTAACAGTGACTACTCTGATTGGGCCGTTCTCACACCCAAAACAGGGATGGGGGTGAAAAGCACAAGCGAGGTGCAGAGGACCAGAGTTCTATCCCGGCTCTGCCCCCAATCCTCTGCACGATCCTGGGTAAGGCTCCTGAGTCGACTTCCTTATCGATAGACCAGAAGCAGCATTACCTATCCCATCAAGTCACCCCTCGAACGGCCAACTAGGTCACCGAGAAAAGGGAACTCGCGTTTGCTGAGTCCCTGCTGAATGCTAGACAGACAGAGCTGGCAGGGGTCCTCCCCAATCTGCCGGCACGTAATCCTTACTGGGACTGAGACAACACAGCTGAGGGGCGGGGGCTCTGAGGGCACAGGACCATCTCCTGGCTAGCTCTCTGCAGGGTGCCCGCCCCTCCCGGTACCTGGCAGAGTATGGGGCAGAGCAGATGTGCTCCTCAGCCCCTGCCCCTGTGGTCTTGGCTTCCTGGCCCCCGCAGCCACCTCCGCTTGGAGAAACACCTGCAGCCCCCACACATCTGCAGACAACCTCCACATCTTCTAGGCTGCTCCCACGCCCCCCTGCCCCCCCCCCCCCCCCCCAAACCCCCCCCCCCTCTTCTGGGCCGCCCCCCCCCCCCCCCCCCCCCCCCCCCGCCCCATCGTGGGAATGCTGCTCTAAAAGCAACAGAGATTTACAAGTCAGGGTTGGGGGTGTGCGCAGATTCGGAAGCTCAGCAGCGTGTGCCTGTGCGGAGAAAGACACCCCAACCTCAGTGCACACCTCGGATTAGGACCTTCCAGTCTGTAGGCTCAGTGCTAAGAATTGTGGGTTCACTGTGGGCTTCATTTTTTTATAGGTGAGCACAAAACAAATATTTTCTTTATGAATTCCTTTTAAAAATTAAATGAAAACAGTTTTCCCAAAAACTGCGCTGTAAGGATACAGCAGTGATACTGACCGAGACAAAATTTTTTCAGGTTTTTAGGCTGACACTAAGGCTGACCCCCGCTTGAAAATGATTTGATCTTATTTATAGATGAGGAACATCTCACTAAAGACCTGGGCATTAAAGTGCTTCAGCGTGCTCAACACACACACACACACACGCATGTGAGCTGATGGATACGTTAACTTGACCGTGATAATTATTTCCCAATGTCTAGGTACAGCAAATCATCAAGTTGTACACTTTAAAGATACAGTTTTGTCAACCATACCTTGCTAGAAGGAGAAAAGGTATCTGAAAGTCCCTTTTGGTTTTGTTGTTTTAAATGTATGGCTAAGGAGACCTTCTGCTTCCTTATACGAGGGCTGAAATGTGTCTTTCCTCCAGGCACCCCATCTTTCCGCAGTGGCAACAAAACAGCTAAGGATGCTCAAGCACCTCGCCCCGGGGTGTCCCTGGAGGAACGCAGGGGCAGAGCCTCTTTCTCAAACCGGTTCTGAGATGCCCCGTCTGACCTCGGACTCAGTGCAACACTCATTCATAGAAAGCTGTCACACCCCCTTCCTCCTGGTTCAGATTAGTAAAACCTGATCCCCTGGGCATAACAACTTCGACGTTTACTTTGCTCTTACTTGGAGACATGGCTACCTGAGGCGTTTCAATTTTGTCCTAGGAATTGCATCTTAAAAGAAAAGATCACAGTGGGATAAGTACATCACATTGTCCAGAACTAGTCTGAGATTCTGCAGCTACTCCACGGAATATCGGGGCTATCGGGAGCCCCGAGGCTCAGCGGCCAAGCGTGGCCTGGGCTTTCCCGCCTCCGTCTGCAGCCCAGTGGTCATGGAGGGACGGCAGGCACCGTGGACTCCTCTGTCAGAGGCATCTGTTTGTACTGCTTGGGCCCCAAATACCTCCAGCCTAAGAAAAAGGGCTGAAAAGCACTGCATCATCTGTAGTTCTAGCTCACAGGGAAATACTTAAAGGTAAATGACAGCATTCACAGCGTGCGCTCCTTGCAGTCCCCCGTTGAGAGGAAACGGATGTTAACTTGGAGGGAAGATCCTTAATGGACTTAGCCGACAGGCAGACCTCGCCCAGGAAAGACACCCTCGTCCTGCTTGGGTAACTGGTCCTACGACAGCTATGGGGTCTGTCTGGCAGATCTCTAGCTGCCACCGCATCCCCCCCTCCCTCCACCACGCAGACCAGCTGAGACTGAGCCATCGCTGGGGACCGAGTCCCTGTCCGGATCACGGCCACAGAGTTTCATTACACCAGCACAAGAAGCGGAAGAGGTTTCTACTACTTCTATTAGCCCTAAAAAGAATGTCAGAAAAAATTTAAAAAACAGGCTTTAGACTCTGAGCAAATGGCCAGTTACCCTCAAGGACAGTCTAGCCCCGGGAAGGTGCGGTCTGCATGCTGTGTGTTCTCCTACGGTGCACTTACCACCTGGAAGCTACGAGAAGCCTGCAGGACTCAATGATCTGAGTGCAACTATGGTGTCAGCTGTCACATCCTAGCAAATCAGTTGTTAAGAGAAGTTCCTCTCAGTTTAAAAAAGAAAGGAATATCTAAAAATTGTACAAAGGACTTTTCAACTTACTCTGCACTACATTAAAGTCACTGACTAACTTACAGGAAGATCTAATATTATCCCCAAGTGGCCCCGGCAGCGGGAATCCGGAAGGAGCGCAAAGGGCTAAATGACTTCCCAGGAAGGCTAGCGAGCAGAGATGGGCTTCACCCCAGAGGGAGCAAGGGTAGCCCCCAGCGCCCATCAGGGGCCAGGTCAGACCTCAGGGGCTGCAGGCCTGCCCGCCCAGGGGGTTCTCAGGAGAGGAGGAAGGGGCCGTGCTCAGCACCTTGGCAGGGAGGGGTGGGGGTTAAAAAGCATTCAAGGTGATCAATGAAATTCACATCTGGGGGGCCACCTGTCTTAGTGAAACAATCCCTGGATGGAAAAGTCTAGAGAAATAGATTTTTATATTTATCAAGATGGTACAAAAAGGATGAGGAAACACTCGTACTCTGTTCTCTAGACCAAAGGGTTCTATTTCCAAAAGCAGAAGGGGAACAGAAACCGTAAAAGTAAATGTGAGCTGATGTCACAGGGGAGCCTTTATTTTATACTGAAACATAACGATGAAGCTAATAAATCGGGGCACAGAAATGCACCGAGGAAACAGGACAGTTACCAGCGACGGGACGGACGCATGGCCGCTGACCCAAGAAGGCCACGACTCACCGGGAAGGGCAGAAAGGAGATGTGTGCGTTGTGTATCTCCACCACACACGAACATACACGCACAGATTTTCTAAAAATGGAATGATATATATCACGTATGCAGTGTTAACCAAGATATTTTTATCCTTGGGTTCATTTAAATTTTCTCTTTTACAGTGGTTTAATTTTTAAGATTTTTAATAAATGCACTCCTTTCCTGTCACTTAAAAAAAAAAAAAAAAGATTTGAGGCTGAAAAGGCTCAAAGTGTTCTGTTTCTATGGACACAGTGATGAACAGACTGACACAGTTCCTCCGCTCATGGTGCCCCGAGTTTGGCTGGGAAGATGAGCTCTGAGCAAGTAATTCAAGATGATCGGCGCCCAAAGTGCGGGGTCCTGTGGACACAGGCCCGAGACCTCCCTTGGTCTGAGCTGCGAGCGCTGACGCCATGCACTCAACGATAAATTAGTTCTCTATACTAAGCCAAGTCTGGGGCCGGAGGGAGCACGGGGTGCGCCAGGGCCTGGGGGCCAGAGCAGCCGCGGCCGGAGGGTCAGGCAGAGCAGGGAGACGGGTGGGAGACAGAGGCAGGGACCGGGCCCTCAGGGGAGAGCAGGGGTGGGTGGCGGGCTTGGGCGATCCTGACATGGCACGGTGGCAATCCCTGCCACCTGTTAGGTACACACCTGACAGAGGATGACAAGGCGAGCATCGTGGTGGCATGAAGGATGGGGGAGCGTGCACCCCAAGTGGGGCAGCCCATCGCCTGAGCCCCTTTTCCTTACCCTGGCGTACGTGCAAAGCTCATGCCAAGGGCCTGCGAGCACGCACTGGACCAAGATTTCTGAAACGATTACTTTTTCCAAGACCAGAGACTTACACACATGGGCTCTGGAGGTACCACCCGGCTGGCCATGACTGATCCCCCCCACCCTTGACTCCTTGTGCTCACCTGGAAAGCAGGGATCGTGTTTTATAGGGTCCTTGCGACGAGTCAATGAGATAAAACGTAAAAATACTTACCACAGTACAAGGGATCGATAAAAGTTAACCTTTGTACAGGGAGTTTAACTTGCCAAGTTTTGCCATTTTTTCAAATTACAGAAGAAGAAACGTCCTCTGAATCCCCCAAAGGGTGGGCCAGAAAAATCGCACTTCAGGATTTCAGCCTTCTCTCATGGAGCCCCTCCTCTCCGCCAGGCTCTGCTCTGGGTGCTGAGGATGGAGCACTGAGCCCCAGGATGAAAACCTCGCCGTCCTGTGAGGGTGTGGGGGAGGGGAGGGGCAGGGGAGAGATCGCGAGGAGGAAGCGGGGCGCAGGGCATCTCAGAGGGGGAAGGGTGCCGGGGGAACCAACCCGGGAGGGGTACATGGAGGGCATGGCCTGGGGGCTGCAGCTTCCACAGCTGGTGGGAAGAGAAGCCAACTTTGTGCAAACTCTCGAGGGAGGGAGGGCAGCAGCGTGTCCGTGTGGCACCTGTGTGCACCGGCGGCCCCCCCCCGAGGGCAGTGCACAGGCGACCCGAGCCCCCCGAGTCTGGGGCTCCCTCAAGGGCCAGGGCCGCATTTCTACACCACGGGGCACTTCCTTCACAGAAAAGACCGGGTGTCTCGAGATCGCTCTTAGGTAGCTTACACAAAACAGCTCATCCGATCTAATACAGCCCGTGCTGGGTGCCGTGTCCTTGCCTTCCCGTTTTTCACCCAGAAAGTAAGCTACGGCTTCCTCCGGATGTACAGTTAAACCTGAGCATCCAGAGAGATGCATGAGCTTCTCCTTGACTTCTGCATGCAAAAATACACGGCCCACGGTCTAACAGAGACTTTAATGACCCCCCCGCCCCAAAAACTGGCAGGCAGAGGCCAGGGTGGATCATCAGAGCAAGGGTCAGCCAACGAAGGCCTCCGGGCCAGTGGAACCCGCCATCTGCTGCTGTAGATCAAGTTTTATTAGCACTTGGCGCCATGCTCATTCACCTGCCTCTGGCTGCTTCCACCCCGAAATGCAGAGCTGAAGGCTTGCCAGAGCCTAAAACATTTATTGTCCCTTCACAGGAAAAGTCTGCCAAGTCCTGATAACAGACAGATGACCCCAAATCAAAAAAGATTCTTCTTTTGAAATTAGCCTTAATTAAAACTCAACATCACCTAAAAACCTTTATTCTGAACATTTGTAGTGAGTAAAGGGGAAATTTAAAAGATGATTTTATGTTATTTTTCTAGAGACTACAAATGGCCTCTTAATTCACATGAGGTATAAACCCTTTTATGTCCTATGCTTTCAACTGTGTCCAAAACCAAACCAAACACCTGCATGCTCAACTGGCTCAGATCCAGGGCTCCGAAAGAGGACTCAAATTCTCTGGGTTTTGCTTTATTTTGTGTTCCTTTTTGATGGCTGAGATGATTCTGTTTGTCCTGTGATTCGGGGCATTTAGACCTGAATTTAAATCTTTTCTATGATTACTTTATACCACTTAACATTCATACTAAATATATTTATCTGGTTAAAGACGTTTCTAAGCCAGTATCTTTCAACTGAATTTTTTTTTTTTGTAAAACATATTCTTAACTATGACTTTTCTATCAACACTACTCTCAGCCACTTTTCCATCCAGAGGTGCTGATTTCTGGGCTCGGGTCCATTTCCTTTCTTTTCCTTCAGTGTTCTCTCATGGCCCACTTTCATTCTGGCAATCAAATAAATTAAACTTGTGTATTTACCGTTACCCTTCCTTCAGTGGTTAATGTCTTCACTGAACATTCTAGTCAGTTTCCGTGTTTAATGCCAGTTTTCCCAAACAAGAGTTAGGTCTCTGGCTTTATTCTTGGCAACTGATAATAGATTACTGAAGCAGTTTTTGCAGGAAAGGTCTTGAAGTGTTACATATTCTGAGAATTTACTGAGCCTTTTTTTCTATCTTTGTCACTGTATTTGAAGGAAAAGAATGCATCCATATAAACGCCAATTGCAATCACATTCTTGACCAGCGAGAGCTTTGATCAATCTGATATCCACCAATTTTCGGGGCAAGTCTGTATGAGGACAAGACAGCTGAATCCTGGAAGGGGGCAATCCCACACACTTGGCTTTAACAGTTCCAGCTGTGTCCACCTTCGCCCGGGGCCGGGGCTGCCCAGCAGCCTAATCCCAGACTGCCCCCCAGCTGAGTCCTCTCCCCTTTCCTGCGGTTCCCTAAGAAGCATATTTTCTTTCTAGTTGTCATCTACGTGGGCTCCTGGTTGCCTTACCTAGAAAAACAGAAAGTAGGGTAGCACCCGGTTCCTGGCTGCAGACCAAGCACTCAGCTCTGAGAGCAGTTCAAAGATGCTCAGAAAACTGTAAGTCAGTTGCACCCGTTCCCATTCCTTGATGGTCCTCCCTGAGCATCTTAGCTTTAGACTGCCTTAGACTTGTATCCCCTAGTTGGCTTGGTCTATCTTCCCATCTTGGTGTAAGGGGAGCCTTGGGTCTGCCTACTCTCACAGCATCCTCTTATCCACGAGGGTGTTCACAGACACACGGACTAATAGAACCTACAGCAGCCCCCCTCATCCACCCTGGCTTAGCGCCCCCTGCAGTTTACAAAGCTATTTCTCACACATGGCTCTCCTTTGATTTCACCTCCTTGAGACTATCATGGAAATGCAGTCCTAATCTTTTTAATAAGGTTATGAGGATTCAGAAGATGAGGCGACTTTCCAAAAGCCCGCCAACCAGGCAGTGAGAGGCTCCAGCACTTGGGTCCCGCTGTCTTTCCACTTCCTGCCTGTCCCAGCAACAGCAAGTTAAGAGACAAACATCTACGTGCTTTTCCCCCGTAGTACAGCCAGGGATGAAATCCTTCTTGTGAATCTTCTCATCTCTTCTATACCCCATTCTCCAAATATAAACTGAAAATAATGCTGTTAGGGATAGCCTTGGCCACGGGGACAATCAGAGTCAAGGCCAAGTGACAGCAACACATGGCCACCGGTGAGGGAGGCACAGAACGCCCAGCAAGCTCGCAACGGCCCCCTAACAGTCTCCAGAAGAAACAGCCATGGTGTCTCTTTCTGGGACAGGCAGATGAGAGTATCTGCTCTGACTTGGGGAATGAAGGCGGCTATTTCTGCAAATTATGAATTCTTTAAAAACTTTCCTGAGCATTTAAACTTCATCTACGATCTCTTGCTGCACAGCAAAGCAAGGTGGCTGCCTGGGCTGACAGCCCTGCATGACCCCACGGGAGCTGCAGGACGACGGAAGCCGGCTCTTCTCACCCGCTCCAGTGGCTCGTACCTTTGTGACCCTTTATCAACTACACTGACTTTTTTTTTTTAAGATATTATTTATTTATTTGAGAGAGAGGAGAGAGAGAAAGCATGCGAGCACAAGCAGGGAGGAGAGGTAGAGGGAGAGAGAGAAGCAGAAGCAGATTCCTCCCTGAGCAGGGAGCCTGACACGGGGCTCGATCCCAGGACCTGAGACGAAGGCAGACGCTTAACTGACTGAGCCACCCAGGCACCCATAACTACACTGACTTCTACTGACTGCTGTTCCAGCAGGTTGCATGGGTCAAGGATGGCTCTCAGTCACTTAGGAAGAATGGTATGGGGGTAGGGAGAGAAAGTCTAGGCCCTATTACTTGTCTGAAACCTACCACATCCTCTTTGGGCTTAAAAAGGCCTGGACTACAATAGCCAAACTATGGAAAGAGCCAAGATGTCCATCAACAGATGAATGCATAAAGATGCTGTGGTATACATATATACAATGGAATATTACGCAGCCATCAAAAAAAAAAATCTTGCCATCTGCGACGACGTGGATAGAACTGGAGGGTATTATGCTGAGCAAAATAAGTCAATCAGAGAAAGACAAGTATCATATGATCTCACTGATATGAGGAATTCTTAATCTCAGGAAATAAACTGAAGGTTGCTGGAGTGATGGGGGGTGGGAGGGATGTGGTAGCTAGGTGATAGACACTGGCGGGGGGTATGTGCTATGGTGAGCGCTGTTAATTGTGTAAGACTGATGAATCACAGACCTGTACCTCTGAAACAAATAATACATTATATGTTAAAAAAAAAAAAAAAAGAAGATAGTAGGAAGGGAAAAATGAACAGGGGGAAATCGGAGGGGGAGACGAACCATGAGAGACGATGGACTCTGAAAAACAAACAGAGTTCTAGAGGGGAGGGGGGTGGGGTGTTGGGTTAGCCTGGCGATGGGTATTAAGGAGGGCACATATTGAATTGAGTACAGGGTGTTATATGCAAACAATGAATCATGGAACACTGCATCAAAAACTAATGTTATAATGTATGGTGACTAACATAATAAAATAAAATTTAAAAAATTAAAAAAAAAAAAAAAGCCTGGACTATCAGTTCTAATATTTGGCTGAAAATAATACCTGGAATCTGGTATCTAAAAAACTGTAGCTTTGGGGGCGCCTGGGTGGCTCAGTTGGTTAAGCGACTGCCTTCGGCTCAGGTCATGATCCTGGAGTCCCCGGATCGAGTCCTGCATCGGGCTCCCTGCTCGGCAGGGAGTCTGCTTCTCCCTCTGACCCTCCCCACTCTCATGCTCTCTCTATCTCATTCTCTCTCTCAAATAAATAAATAAAATCTTTAAAAAAAAAAAAAAAAACTGTAGCTTTGGGAAGAAAAATCACAAAAATATGAAATGTAAATTACTTGTTAGTATCCTGACCACCTTTCTTAGGCTTGGATAAAGTGCTATTTGAGTGAGCACAGATACAACCTGCAGGCCCCTTTACTCCTAGTTGTAGTTAGATTTTTTTTTTTTTTTGCTAGATTTAAGCAGTGTTTTTTTTTTTTAAGATTTATTTATTTGAGAGAGAGAGGCAGAGCGAGAGAGAATCCCAAGCAGACTCAGAGCATATAGCCTGACACAGGGCTCGATCTCATGACCCTGAGATCATGACCTGAGCTGAGACCAAGAGTCAGATGCTTAACCAACTGAGCCACCCAGGTGCCCCATTTAAGCAGTGTTATAATCAAGTCTGTTCCATTACTCTGGATTGTATGTTATTGACAGGGTCAAATTAATCATCTCACATGAACAATGTCTGCCTCACACACATTTATCTGAGACTTTACCACCAATCTCTAAAAATCTAACACTGACTAAATAATAGAAATGAGGTCATAAAATTTAAACTAAGACAATTAATTTTAATAAACCGTTTGGCAATTTGATCAACCTTCTAGAAAATGCAAGTCAATAAATCCAAAGAACCAAAGCCATGTTTCCCCAGGAGCGCGGAGCACGGCGGACGGCTGTAAAATCATACACGGACAGGCAGGAGCGCAAGCAAAACCAAAAGACGTCAGAGACAACGTGACCGCAACCGACTGTCAATTTAAAACTTTTTTTTTTTTTTAAGCCTCAGACACAGAAAACTAATTTTAAATCTCACCTGAGATTACTGGTTTGATAATCCTCTCTCCATCGTGGAAACTCATCTATAAAACCACGGTGTTTAAGACCTCACTAGGCAACTGAGTGGAGAGCGCAGATGCCCTGCCCCATCCTGGTGCCTGGAACAGCAGGCTGATGCCGCCCAGGCCAGTCTTCTCATCTGATCATCCTTTCTGTCGTGGCTGGATGAACCATGAAGGTACCGGATTCTAGAACATTTCAAAGCCAACTCCAACGCCAACTCGAAGCCCCTTGGCAGGACTCCCCGAGTGACACAACATTTGTGGAAACCCTCAGCCTGTGCAATGCCAAGCCAGAACCTTCTAAGCAATTGCATATCTAAGAGCTTCCTCATCTGACATCTGTTTTCTGAAAACACAAGAGAACTTAGGTGGCAGCAAAGAATCAGAGAGTGTGAAGGAAGGTGAGTCACAGAGGAGGAGGGATGCTTGGAGGCGGAACAAACAAAAAAGGGATAGGGAGGCGTGACAACAAACAAGAATGGAAAGGAGAAAAGACAGAACTGGGGGCATCAAAAGCCGTGCTTTCGGTTTTCTCCTGTCTCCCATATTAGTGACAAATCTATTTTGTGTTGCCTGGTCCTTTGTGCTGGTATCAAGAACAGCAGGAGACTGATTTATGAAACTAATAATCCAACCTTTCCCCCGGAGAGTGAGAGGCCAGTACTGGAGGGGGTGAAGTGTTCCCAGCAGGGTCCCCAGGCCCCCACTCCCTCAGCGCCTGGCCCCCGCCGCAGTGACACAAAGTCCGCTCCGAGCGGACACTACAGAGGAAATTGCAAAATGACTCACAACAACTTCTCAGAACTTTTTCAGCAAGTGAAAGCAGCTACCATGTGGGGCTGGGACATTATTAAAAGGTGAGCATCTGCTGTAATGAAAGGCGTGAAGAGAACGCACTGAGGCTCAGATACATCTGCGCTCATGCAGGACAAGCGAAGTCTTCCCTGGACTACAATCTCTGACACACAGATTTTTTTTTTTTTTTAAGATTTTATTTATTTATTTGACAGATAAGACATAGCGAGAGAGGGAACACAAGCAGGGGGAGTGGGAGGGGGAGGGAACACAAGCAGGGGGAGCGGGAGGGGGAAGGAACACAAGCAGGGGGGGTGGGAGAGGGAGAAGCAGGCTTCCCGCCCAGCAGGGAGCCCGACGCGGGGCTTGATCCCAAGACTCCAGGACCACGACCCGAGCCGAAGGCAGACGCTTAACGACTGAGCCACGCAGGCGCCCCTGACACACAGATCTTTAACGGAGGCATCGACACGACTGTCTCAGGCCTCCTAGCAACAGCTAACATCTGGGAATGCCTTTGTGGGGGAGGTCCCAACGAATGAAGGAACAGAGTTGACACCACACCAACCCCCATTCTTGGTAAATACTGACGGTAAGACAGGATTCGTGGCACCCAAAGAGTGGCCAGCCAAAATGAGATCCTAACCGTGGCTGTCATTCCTTCAAAAGACAAAGAAAGGAGCGAACACCAGAGCCTTCGCTGGCTTGCTGACGTGATGGGGCCGGGGTAAAGTTCTCTCGGCCCCGGGGAAACCATGGGATCGTCTGCTTCCTTCTTATCCCCTGAACTGGGCATCCAACCACCCCTCTGGTCCCACAGACAGCTGTTGATTCTACTGAAGGGAGTTCTACAAAATGTTGGCTTGGGGTCAAGATCTAGATTTTTGCCCCGCCTCCCCAAAAATCATGTTCTTTCACTAATTACAGAAAATGAAACTCTGAAAATGCTAGAACATCAGTGCATAATGCTGTAATTGGTGTTCAACAATGTAGGAATGTCTAACCACCACCAGCAATATTCTCCTTGGCCTCAACCTAACGGTTTATGCCATCTGGGGCAGGGTTCTTATGTAATAATAGTATCTCAATGTCTCTTAGCACATTAAAATAAGGCCTTACTACTGCCAAGCCCACCACACCAATCAGACCTGAAGATAAAGACAAAGTTCAAAATGTCACTTGGCTAAAGAAACACGGGGCCAGGGGTGCCTGGGTGGCTCAGGTGGTTAAGCATCGGACTCCTGGTCTCAGCTCAGGTCTTGATCTCAGGGTCAAAAAAAAAATAAAGGAAATGAAAAGAAACACAGTGCTTTTCATTCTGTAAGTACCTGATAACTATGTCTGTAATATTAATAATATTAAGTCAAGACAGCAGCTAGATTACTCAGGTGTTTACTCAACGTCAGAATTATGAACGTAGAGCTCACTGATTCCTAAGGAGAAAATCTGTGGGTAAACGTCCCAAGCAGAGCGAGCTCCCTAGAATTGCAGTGACTTGTCACATACAGGAGCAATTTCCTGAGGGCCCATCACTTTCATCAGATGCTCAATGGTCTGCTCTAAGTTATTTTCCTCAACCAGGTAAGAGAGTAAAAGATCGGAGCTGATACGGGAATAGAGCACCTAACCATCCTCACTTTCACTTGCCATGACCTTCAACCCCCATAAGTCTTACAGGTTTTTACTTCAATAACTGTGTGAAGGACAATAAATAATCAGTGCTAATTCTAATTGGTTTCTTCTAGAATTAATTCTCTTTTAAGCAGCTCTCTGTATTCCTGAGGAGAAAAGGCCACACGTCAGGCAAACGCCGGCTGCAGATGAGGCGTCGGGGCAGCGAGAGAGGCCGGCGGGGCGTCAGAGCACCACAAACAGAACCAGCACGGGCCTCCACGACCGGCAGCCCGCCCCTCGGCGCGCAAATGCAGAAGTCTGAGGACTCCTCCAAGGACACAGGATTTCGGTGTAAGACTTGGGGCCCAACCCCACGTGTTCTTCCCCCACGACCACCCACGTCCAGCAGGCTTCCCCCCGAGAACCTGCATGAGCCTGCAAACGGGGTTTACTGACGGTGGGGTCTGGCCCAAGACTCCCCGCTCAGACTCCCTGCTTTCTTCTCCTCCAAAAAGGGAGATGATTCTGAAATTATTCTGTCTCCAATCCAGGAAGCCTAGAAAGAAAAGAAACATGGAGACACAGAGGGCGGGACACCATGGAGGAGGAGGATGAAGGCAAAGGAAGGGGGCGGCCTCGCCTCCACGGCCACTTCCAAAAGCATATGGCCCGCTCTGCAACCAACACAGACCACGGGCGACTTGCCACCACCCCACTGAGACTTGTCCCGGCGGGAGGCAACAGGGGAGGTCCCAAGGAGCGCAGCTGGGGTCCCTCTCTGCCACCCCCGCCCCAAGATGCAGGTGGCTGGCTGGCTGCTCTTCGAACGTGGGCCTTTGCTTGGCCTCGGAAAGGACAAACCCACCCTCTTCCAGTCTCATCTCGGAGGGGCTGGAAGCAAAATCATGGCCCCCATGGTTTCGAAGGAGAGGATGAGTAGGGAGAGGCCCACTCCGGGAAATCAATGTGGCAAGCTAGTCTTCACGCCCAGGGAGGTAAAGCCTTCATGTAGCCCAGCTCCAGGGAGGCTCAGGCACTTTCCTGTGAGTCACGATCCCGACAGTGTGAGGAGGGGGTGTAATTATCCCTTCAGCACTGCCAGTGAGTTCTAGAGCTGCGCCGAGCAACAAGCCCACCCGCCCTCTCGCCGATTCACGCCTTGGTGCCGGCATGGCCTCCGGACGCCTTCCTGCTTCTATTTTTTTTTTTTTTAAGATTTTTATTTATTTATTTGAGAGAGAGAGAGAATGAGAGACAGAGAGCATGAGAGGGAGGAGAGTCAGAGGGAGAAGCAGACTCCCCGCCGAGCAGGGAGCCCGATGCGGGACTCGATCCCGGGACTCCAGGATCATGACCTGAGCCGAAGGCAGTCGCCCAACCGACTGAGCCACCCAGGCGCCTGACGCCTTCCTGCTTCTTGCTCCCTCCCTGGGGTCTCCCAGGATGACTCCCGTGACAACTCGTTCTTGCTCCCAGAAAACCAGGGTGAAGGGGGAAGTCTGGAGGAGAATGAGGAAGCAGGAGCCAGAGGGAGGCAGGAAGGAAAGGGCCAGTTGGGGCTGGGGAGGAGGCCAAACAGGAGGAGGAAGGAAGAGGCTGGAAGGGAAACTGGCCACATTAACAAGAAGGGAAGGGGAAGCCGGGGACCGAGCGGCCTCCTGAAGGCTTCCAGCCTCCCTGAGCCAATGCTGTTGGGCCCAGAGCAAGAGGGGCATGGCCGGCCCCAGGCCAGCCCCCGGGAGCTAACACCCTACAGCCCGGCTTCCAGACCAGTCTCACTGGACTGCCTGAACAACGATACTCTCTACCCGTACAAGGCAGGCGAGCACGGCTCCCTGAGGCCCTACACCCCAGCCCAGTCTCATTCGACAAGCAGCCCCAGCCTCTGAGCTCCCAGAGCCTCTCTGGCAAAGGCACAGACGGCTGAGTGCTCATCGGGCACCACCATGTTGTTGGCCATTTCTGTGTCTCTGGGCTCCGGTGAGCCCACAGCTCTGCCCGTGGCAACAGCAAGCCCCTTCCCATCTTCCAGACTGCTTGGGCCAGGGACACACCCGCCCCGCACAAGCCCCGTTAGGACCCAGCCCCACGGCCATGTTGGGAGGGTAGCAGCTGGGAGAGAAAGTGCAGAGAAGTCAACACCATCAACATTTCTTCCCATTGCCTTCTCGTCAACTCCACTGTTTGTCCCCCTTCCCTTGGACAAGCTCCCCCTGCCCAAACTGCTTGCCACGTAGCTGCTGGCTGAGAGGGTTCACCTCTGGTTCTCAATGCCAACCCCCTTCCAGCTCACTGCTGGCCCTGCCCACACCCTGCACAGAGATCTGGTTTTCCTCCTCTTCCTTCCCTCCTGCCTTCCTGCCTCCCTTCCTCTCTCTCTCTCTCATCTGACACTGTGGGTAACATCTCGAACCCTGCTGAAGAGGGTAGATAAGCGATCCTTGGCAACAAAGAGGACAGGGCTCTTGTGCGCTTCATGGCTCAGCGATGTCCCCTCCTGCCACACCCAGCAGAGTTGGCATCTTCCGGACACATCAGCCCTAAAGATCAGGGCAGACCAGGAGCCGGGCACTAACCCCTGGAGCTGGGAAAATAGTAATTAAAAAAAGAAAAAATTCCAATCAGCTCCAAAGAGATCAGATGGACTCTTAGACTCCCATGCAAACTAAGCACAGTTGCTGCCAACAAATCCACAAACTTGCCGCCAAGTCCCTGCCACATGGATGTACTACGGTGTTAGAAACGCGGAACAGTGCATTTGAGAGCCGGGCAGAAAGCTCAGCTCTACTGGATCCTGTACCCACGGCGCCTCTCTAGGCCCTGAAGGGACGCTGCTCTTCCAAGAGGCACAAGTCTGTACGACATCCTGACAGGCTACGTCTCAGGCTTCACTCAGCTTCTCCCTATTCACAGCCCACTCCTGCTAAAGAGAAGGGCAGACCTGACAGATACGATTTTGTTAATCTTTTAAAGCAGCCCTTTAAAAAGGGTGTCCATCCACGGCACTCTGCGTAAGAAAAACCAGCTCCGAGGCGGGTGGGTTTGGTCTTCGTGCAGGTGACAAACAGCTAAGAGGACCTAACTGCCAGGGCCTTCGTTTCCAATTCTTTTTTGTGTCCTGGGACAGCTCAACAGCATCTGACCACCTGATACTCCCTTCAAGAAGACTGGGAAGGCAGCGAAGGCGGGTAAGCCATGTGTTAGGGGCGCAGGATGAGAAAGCATCCGGAGCACTGTATGTGCATGGGACACATCAGGAAGGAGGACCTCTCAGCCTAACAATCTCTCCAGGGCGTGTGTGTGACTGTGCACGATCCTCTCAACAACAGGCACTGTTATTCTCACTCACAAGTGAGGACAGAGTAAGCTTACACGGGTTGGGTGCCCTGCCCCAGGTCATGCAGTGGTAAAGTCTGGTTGGGCCAGGTTTCCAACCGTCAGGTTGAGACTTCTTTCCATTATATCACTGCCCACCTGGATTTATTCACTGCAAAAGAGGACGCCAAGTCATTTCCAGGGACAATGGGGTCTGCTTAGAGGATGCTATCCCTCTGTTCATTCATACGTCAGGGATTCTGTCGGAGGACATGCATTTAGAAAAAGGTATATTTAGCTCTTTAAAAGAGATCATGATCCTATTAATCTACTGAGTAGCAGCCACGTAGAAAGACCACAATTCACAAAGAAACTGTATTTTAATTTCACTTTTTAGCCAAAACATCTTACGACCAAACAGATCTTGAAATAATGCAGGAGACTCAAAGATAAAGTAGAAAGATGTACAACGTGAGCCTGCTGGAAAACAAACCATATGTCCAATAATCTTTTCTTTTCGCTTCTTAGATAATGCAAGCTCTTAAAAGGAATTCATGTAAAAAAAACTCAGAAGGTTAAGAGAAGTGCGTGAGCAGGCATTAAATATTAAGGGGCGCCTGGGTGGCTCAGTCGTTAGGCGTCTGCCTTCGGCTCAGGTCATGATCCCAGGGTCCTGGGATCGAGCCCCGCATCGGGCTCCCTGCTCAGCGGGAAGCCTGCTTCTCCCTCTCCAACTCCCCCTGCTTGTGTTCCCTCTCTCGCGGTGTCTCTCTGTCAAATAAATTAAAAAATCTTAAAAAAAAAAAAAATATTAAATGCAAGTTCTGCTCATACTGTGTTCCAACACCTAACCATTACTGCATGTCTCTTTTTTCCACCTTGCACAAATGAAAGGACAAAATAGATCTTAAGCATTATTAAATTGCAAAGAGCACAACACACAGTCGTCATGCTGTGGATCTCCAGATTCCCAATGCTCTCTGTTCTAGCAACACAACGCCTACAAACTGTAAAAATAATCACTGCCGAAGCTACACTAGGTGATTACATAAAATTTCTTCTAAAAAAGCTGGGGGAAAAAAAACATTTAATCAGGAATAACTAAGGTAAAAACTCTGCTTACCTCGTAGAAAACGGTTTCACTTTTGTGGATTTTCTTTTACAGCATGAAGCCCAATGACTAGCATGGGCTATGCTCCCGGGAAATTTCACAAAGCAGCAAATTATGTATTGTCTTCAAATGACTCCTCTTTTCAAGCGGATTTTACAGAGTAAAAATTTGAAATTTCTGGGCTCTCTGACATATTTCAAAAGGACAAAACTGTTTCAGAGATCCACTGAAAGACCCTTGCAAGGTAGGAAGGAGAAAGGAAAAGTCGACAGTGCCACCGAGAAACTAGAATCCAAAAGAAATGCTCGCATCCTTAGCTGCAAAGAGTGTTTAAAGATTACAGTCAGGATTCCCTTCTGGAAAGAAAGGCATCTCTTCCCGTCTGCATAACAATCTATAGACATTTCAGAGTAAAATCAACTTTCCAGACAGAGAAAAAGGAAACCATGCAAGCATGCCTACATTTGGATCAGAATCCACACCCCTGAGATCAAAGCCCTCGCTTACTTACATGCTGTACATAGAAAGGAAAAGTTCAAAGGAACCTGCTCCCTCTGGGAGAAAGGATTACATCTACGGTCGGCTGTTGGGAAATGAGTAAGACGCACGTTCTCTCACTCTCATCCCCAGGCAATGAAAAAATCCCAAACTGTTGTTCCAAGTCACATTCGCAAGGACGTCCTAGCGCCACCAAGCTCTTCCTCCAAGGCAGCGCTGCTGGTTGGGGAAGCGCACCCCCTTCCTCTGAATTTCCACCCCATGCCGAGCCTGCCGGCTCTGGGGAGACACCAGGTCAGGGCACACTGGGGGACGACAGAGCCACAAAGTGCCACATCTTCAGAGGCAGCTCAGAGACTGGAAAGTGGAATGTAAACCGTATTTCTGCAGAGCCTGCTTATTAGCCCACCTCAAGTTCCCAGAACAACCCAGAAAGAAAGTCTTTCAACCCCCTCACCCAAAAAGAAACTGTTTATTCCTTTCCAAATCCAAACTGTTACAATAGTGCCAGCTAACTGCTAACAATACTGGGGGAAAAAAGAGCCCGCACACAGGAGAGGTTGACAGGGGCATACAAAGAGCTGTGACAGTAATAGGCACCCTTGAAGAGCAAGAAGGCAATCAATTATGAGCCATTTGCAGAAATTGCGGGGCTCTCAAAAGCCCCACTTACAGCTGTGCTTCATCAAGCCAGGCTGCATTTGATTTTCAAGGGAAATTATTCCTTATTTCAAAGTCTAGAATATTATTAGTAAAATATCCCAAACAACTCCGGTTCAACCAGGGTCTAATCTGAAAAGAAGTTAATGACCCCTAAGAAGGCGAGAGGGGCCAGAGTGGGAAGCCCGGGAAAGAGAGGCCAGCCTTCTCTCCGGAGCAGGGACCACCTCCCATGGCCACTGTGGGGCAGCACCAGGGCGAGCCCAAAAGATCCATGCCCAGCACGTGGACACACATCGTCCAATTCCCAAACCACCCCTGGAAAACAGAAAAAGACTCCTTTTAGGTATAACCTGATGTTTCCAGGGGGCTGAAAATAATAATACAGAACAAAATGTCTTTTTTCTTTTTTTTTAGAGCGAAAGAGTGAGCAAGCATGAGTGAGGGGGAGGGATAGAGGGGAGAGGAGAGAGAGAATCTCAAGCAGGCTCCACGCTCAGTGCAGAGCCCACTGTGGGGCTCGATCACACAACCCTGAGATCACGACCTGAGCCGAAACCAAGAGTTGGATGCTTAACTGATGGACAGGCTGTCTTTTGATTCTTAAATTCAAAACTTTTTCACTAACATACATCCCAATTATTACTTCTCATGGTCACCGATTCTTCTTTCCCAAGGAACAAAGAACGTGTGAACTAACGTAACTGCCAGGCATTACACTAGGATTGTTGAGAAATGCCCTGAAGTCCGTTATTATGGACAGATGATCTTCAGGTTTGAAAAAGGTCTGATGATGACGACTCTGACTTGAGAGGGACCGACAGCAATGCTCACCACGATGATATTCTCTTTCAATATTTTTGTCTTCTGTATTCTTCAGTATTTATCTTTTTTTAAAGATTTATTTGAGAGAGAGCAAGTACACACAAGCAGGGAGAGGGAGAGAGAGAATCTCAAGCAGACTCCACACCCAGCACAGAGCCCGATGCAGGGCTCACTCTCACCACCCTGAGACCATGACCTGAGCCGAAATCAAGAGTCGGACACTTAACTGAGAGCCCACCCAAGAGCGCCCCTTTGGTATTTATTTGCTTTCTCCTCTAACCATTGTAGCAATGAAAACTAAGTTCAATCAGCTCCAATTTCAAGCTCAACTGCAGCTTTTCCTCCTTTCCTCAATTTCTAAGTGCTGTCCAATGTTCATCTGGTAAATGCTTTATTTCGTTATGACAGGCACTGTTAAATGACGGAGTTGGGGATAGCCTTAACACAGTAACTTCTTGCCTATTTATTTTACCAAATGTTAAAATAAAATCTGGAAAAAAGAACTTCCTTTCCTTCTTAAGAACTTTAATGTGGAACTCAAACAGATTACAACAGACATCATCATCCTTAGCGGCATTAGGCTGCCTCACTGGGCCGGTGCTCCTCAGGCATGCTTACCTTAAATAGATAGCTGAGCTTCTACAGTGTGTCAGAAATATTTACTTTTTTACAGAACTTTAAGACAAAGCAATCAAGAGACATCCAGTTGATGCTCTAGGATGCATTTCTTAAAAATATATAATCACTATTAACTATGATGTCAAGTTCCCAAAAGTAACTAATCCAACAGAGATCAAACACAGGCATCAGACTAAAAATGTGGACGTCAGTTTATTAAAAGATACTGCATCCTGGGGGCACAGCCAGACCAAGTGTTTCGTCTGAGGAATTGGAAAGAAGACAAGAGAGATTTTGGAGGAGGTGGATCAGGAATAGGGGAGCAATGCAGGGAGAGGAGGAGGAGGGAGGTCGGGGCCACCAGAACCCACTCCGCAGTGGGCAGGCTCCAACCTAATCCCCTTCTCATAGCGACCATCAGCCCCGGGGGTGCCACATGGCTGCCCCCCAAAGGGACCAGCCCCTGGTGGTATCAGTCTAACCCAGCAGACTGTACTGTATTTGGCAGAGAGAGCACAAAGCAGGGGGAGCTGCAGAGGGAGAGGAGAAAGCAGGCTCCCCACTGAGGAGGGAGCCCCACGAGGGGCTCGATCCCAGGACTCTGAGATCATGACCCGAGCTGAAGGCAGATGCTCAGCCAACTGAGCCACCCAGGCGCTCCCATTAAGTTGTCCTTAAATACTTGTCAGAGCTTATATATCTCCATTCTTATATTTAAGATAAAAGCAAGGAATTGCAAACAGAATTATAATGTCAAAATCAACTAAAACTGGACTGTGTGTTAAAACAGATCAGGTGGATCAGACCATTTCTGAAAGGATGTTCGACGAACAATTAAAAATGTAGGGAAGGCATGGACTATCACAAGTGTTGGCGAGGACACGGAGAAATCAGAACCCTCAGCCACCACGGATGGGTGGCACAGCCCTGTGGGACACACGGGAAAAGCTCCACATAGAGGGGCCACGTGACCTAGCAGTTCCACTCCTAGATGCGTGTCCAAGAGAACTGAAAACAAGGATGCAAACAGATATTTGTATGCCAATCTCCCCTGCAGCATTACTCACAACAGGCGAACGGTGGAAACGAGCCAAACGCCCGTCAACAGATGGACGGGAAAAAAAACACAGCACGCACAACGGAATAGTATCTGTAGCCTCCGAAAGAAGGGGAGCTCTGACACACGCCTCGACATGATGAACTCTGAAAACATGATGCCATGTGAAATAAGCCAGAAACAAAAGGACAAATACTGGTACGCTCACACACGAGGGACCTCGAACAGCAAAGGGCGCAGGAAGTAAAATTTTGAGAGGCGAGCCGGGGTCGCGGTGGGTGGGGGAGTTGTGAATGGGGAGTTACAGTCTAATGGGTACAGAGTTTCTGCTTGGCATGATGACAAAGTTCTGACATGGGTGGTGGTGGTGGTTGCACGACACTGTGAATGCACTTAACACCTCTGCAGTGTGCACTGAAAAATGGTGAAAATACCAAGTCTCATGTTTTAGACCACAACAAAGTGACAACATTCCAAAAATAATTTATCTGTGGGCAAAAAAAAAAGAAAAAAAAGGAGGAAAGCAATAGAGTCATTAAGCATAACTTTTAGAACACCTGAGCATAGACTGTCCTCGTCAAACTGTCCTAACATACTTCGCTTGGAATAAATAAGGAAACTATTTCCATTAAGGCAAAAAAAAAAAATAGGTTTCAGCGGGTGGACTGAGGGACGGGATAACCCCATCTCCTTTCCCCACTTCGGGTGAAAGGGGGGATTCATGCTTGTCAGCCAGGTTCTTCTTTGGGATTTGGGACAGCATCTTACCCCGAACGTCTGTCCTGTTCTCTCCCCGTGGGGGACCTGGGCCAGCGCGCCATCGGTCTGACTCCTTTTCAGGCCAGTGGTGACGTCAGGGACGTTGCTGAAATCTGCATAAAAAGTGACAAAAACACACATAAAAGTGAGTTTGGCCCTTTGCAGAGAATCATGGTGACTGGTTTAAGGGTTCAGACAAAGAGAGGGAGGAAAAGCCAGAGCGCCGAACGGCACCTCACCACCACCGAAGGGTCTCCTGCAACAGACCCCGGCTCCCGCTAACGAAGAAGCCACGTCTCCTGTCGCTCTCAGTCAAAGGCGACCAGTGACCAATCAAGACAGTGACTTCAGTGCCTGTTGCTGGGCAATCTACACTTCACTAACCTCTGATCTTAAAGAATTTGTTTAGACAAAGAATCAAATGGCAGTGACCATCGTGGGTACTTCCCTCTTTTGGGAAAATCACCAGGGAAATCTTGGACAACCAGGGATGCAACAGCATGGACCCTTATTACAACCCACAACTTGCTCATTTGATGGCTTAAGTTTCCATTTTCTGACATCGACCACAATTTTACCCTAAACTGAAAGTCCCATGAGGAACAGCAAACCTTTGTTAACTTCCAGAGTAAGGGTTAGGAAGTAAGATCAAAGCTAAGTAGAGCTTTTTTTTTTTTCCCCCCCCCCCCCCCCCCCCCCCGCCCCGCCCCACCCAGCCTACAACCATACACACCTGCCAAGCCCAATTCTTTTCAGAGGCTCTCAAATTAGCAAATTCAAGAAAGATGGAAAGACTAGCCTGTATCATAATATAACGCAGATTTTCATTCTAACTCTTGTATTTGGTAGATTGTCCCCTCAATCAGGTGAAATCAGATGGTTTCTAATCCCTGTAGCTACAAGAAGAAGTCACTGATCTTGAACCTGTCCAAGTTGATCTAGGCTGACCCAGCATAGATAGATGTTAATCAGGCATGATGGGGGCCAGGAAACTGGTCTCTAGGAGACCTTTAGAAGCTATGGAAGCCCTAGAAAGTTGGTAAAACCCATGGATAGGAATGCTGGTCCACGATCCATGCTGATATAACCAACCACTACACAGATACTTGATTCTAAGACAAGAGGAGACCTAAAGAAAATACCTGAATGATCTACAGAATTCTGGAGCTCTAATTTCTTCTTACTTTTACCTCTTCCAAAACCCTCACCCTACCCAGAAAAGGACCAGAGAGTCCAAGTCACACTTCTTATTGGCATAAGTTAGCTTGGATAAGGCAGCTGATGACAGATGCATGAGACATCCCTGGGAAAATTTCAGATAGCAGTGACAGGTGGGAATACTTGGGTTCGCCTCTCCCAGGCCCCGAACACCACATCACAAAGGCAGTCCGGTCACCAGCAGGCTGACCACATGGGAAGCAAGATGAGTCCCTGAGCCAAGGGGCGCCTGGGTGGCTCAGTTGGTTAAGCGACTGCCTTCGGCTCAGGTCATGATCCTGGAGTCCCAGGATCGAGTCCCGCATCAGGCTCCCTGCTCAGCAGGGAGCCTGCTTCTCCCTCTGACCCTCCCCCCTCTCATGTGCTCTCTGTCTCTCTCATTCTCTCTGTCTCAAATAAATAAATAAAATCTTAAAAAAAAAAAAAAAAAAAGATGAGTCCCTGAGCCAAAAGCAACCCACCATTGTTCCTCCACCACCGATCACCTCCTTGGGCTGCTGGGTGCACCTGTGTTTAAGGGAGACCAGCCCACAAGATCCATAAAAGAAAACAGACCGTGTTCCTACTGTATTCAGCACAGACACACCTTTTCGTCCATTCAACATTCACTTTTTGAGCACCGGCTGTTTTCTAGGCGCGGTGCTAGGGACACAAAGATGAATGAGACACAGTTATTACCCTCAAAGTGAGCTTCTAGCCTTGGAGGAGGTGAAGTGTCACAGATGATGTGAGAAAAGTCCACGCAGTAGGGACAGTCAGGAAGGAAGTTACTTCTGCAAAGGACCCTAAAAGACTCAATAGCAAAGGAAACACTTGAGCAAAGACTTTAAATCTTGGGGGTATCTATTTGTCTTTAAGGCTAACAATGACCAGTGGGGAGAGAAAATTCCAGAAGCAGGAGGAAGGCAGCTGAGTGAAGGCAAATCACAGGAAGAGCGCAGCACCTTCGGGAAACATGTTGAGCGTGGTTGCGATGGAGAAGGGAGGGAAGGTGCCCTACAACAGAGGAATCGATAAAGGGCAAGACCTTGGGGAAAAAAATGGGTCAGAAAGTCACCACAACACTGCAGGCATGAGGTGGAGAGACCCGGATGAGCTCAGAATAGAGTAAGAGCAAAGAAACTAAGTGAACACAGAAATGTGAGCAGGCAGACCCTCCAGGTCTCCTCTTTGCCGCCTGTTTCATAGCTGATGATATGGAAAGGAGGCGTCAAGGCAGAGCACCTGGTTTTACGCCCCAGTGACGGGGCAGACGGGGAACAGGAAGGGCTGGAGCGGAACTCATGAGCTTAGCTTTGGCGGTTCCAAGCCCGAGACGCACATGCGCCACCCGATGGGAGACACTCCGGAGTCAGGCCGTCCAGGAAAGTCTACGGGGGATGTGGACCTGGAGTCATCCGACTGTACCTGGCAGGGAAGCAGCCCCAGGAAGGACGCACAGAGTGAGACCAAGGAGAGAACCCTGGAAACACCAACGACCGCGTGTGGGGGAAGAGAGGTCCTCAGAGGACACACCTGTCTTCACTCCTTAATGCCAGAGGAGCGGGGGCAGAGCACGGAAGCCCTAGAGTGAGTGCAGCAGTCCCTCACCCAGGTAACGGAATCAGGTTTGCATTACGGCTGCCGTTACCCTGTCAATAAAGAGCGTCCGTATTCCCAAAGAGCTGCATTGAGTACAGGAATTCAGACACAACCAATGCGTCTATTCATGATGAGGATTTCTACAGCACCTGCTGCACAATCAGATATGCCCTGAGTCCTGGGGATACAAAGATGACGGAGACCTGAAGTCCCCTGAAGATCTCAGAGATGGCACATGGGCATGAGGAGCTCTGGAGCCGGGAGGAGCCAGATGGATGGTGGTGAAAATAACACGGCTGATGTCAAAAGCGGGTGCCAAGTGGATTCTGAGTCATCTATTCAATATATTCACAAAACTTTAGAACCAAAACACTGAAAACTCCCCAAACTTTTTACCTCTTACAAAGGCAGAATGTTTACGTTGTAACAGAACTCTGGATACCCTTTCTGGATCACAAGGCTTTGCCATGCATCGGTGAGGCTCCCCCATCACCTCTGCTACCCCTTGAACTTTAGAGAGCCTTTGGGTGCAGCTTAGATCCTCCCGGAGGCACGAGCTTAAACAGAATGGATCTCGGAACCAGCTCCCACTGAGGCTCGCCCCAGGGATCCGAGAGGCGGAAGTGGTTCTGGATGGTTCCTGAGTTCTGGCAAGATAGGCAATCTCAGAGCTGTTCCACCACCCAAATTTCACAGAGGCGGAATAGTATCTGGGTACAGACAGAGTCTCCTCAGTGACTGACTCCTTTTCCAACCCATTAGCAACACGCGAACGCTGTCCTAGACGCGACAAAGTGCAGGGGAAGCCAAGCTTGAGGGGCCCCAGCTTCCGACCCCAGCTCCGGGAGCCTCAAATTTCACCAGGACCTGTAGCCCCATAAAAAGGAGTGTGCCCTTAGTGTTCTAGAGGAGAAATGAGAACAAAGTAGGCCCTGGGAGAGAAGAGCAGATTGGCTCTTCAAAAAAAAGAAAAAGAAAAAGAAAGCGTAGGCCAGTGAGATTCGAATGCTGACTTACAAAGCGGCTTTAAACAGCAACTGCACTGACATCCTCTCCTAGGTGCCGAATGCCTACGTCTAGCCCCGCTTACACGCGGCCACGTCCTGAGCACCAGCTGCTGACGGGAGTCAAACGTCCTTCCGCTGCCAACCAAAAAGCTGGCCTCTCACCTTGGGAGAGCCTCTCGGTGCGGGCGTGCCCACTAGGACACGAGGTAGGGCACCTTTTCCGACTCGGAGGGCAGTAAGCTTGTGCTTCCCGCCCAGCCTGTGCACACTGCGCTCGGGCACAGAAGTTCCGACGCGCTCCAGAAGTCTTAGCCAATACGACTGTAAATGATGAAAAACAGCAAAATTGTACGTTCAGGTCAAGGTATCGATTTTATCTCTGGCAAATACACCCCCGTGTCTTTCTCTTCTCCCTCACGGTGGAAATGAACAAGCTGGGGTGAGGTCTGGCCCCGTGAGACACGTCACACGGCCAGCAAGAGCCTCCACTCGGTAGCTGGCGTAACAGATTGCGACGTGCAGAGCCACAGCCTCGGCTCCTACACGAGGCCCTGCTCACTCCGTTTATGCATCCCCTCGTCAGACGGCTGCCGAGCTCGGCACACCCACTGGGTACCAGGTACCACGGCAGGTGCTGCGCCTGAGACCAGGCTCAGCCATCTCTCTCCTTCAAAAACAAACAAGAACGCCGGCACACGAGGCAGGCGCTCCTGGAAGGTGACTGTCCCCGCCCTCCTGCAGCCCTGCAGGTCGCCCGCAGAGGACCAGGGACCTGGGAGGCTCCAGGGAGGAGATGCCTCTCAACTCGGTGCCTTCCCACCTCGGGCATCAGGACAGAGCCGGCTGGTGCCACTGTAAGGCCAAGCAGCCAACAATCCCAAATCCCTTGCGATGTGACCTGTGTTCAAGTCATATCCCGGGGATCAACTTAAAAACACAAACATCAGGACACGCTCGTGTTCAGGTTGCCTCACCCACGCAGCTGGGAGTGTGAATTCCAAGTTTACGTTTACAGTACTTCCAAATCCAATTTAGCACAGCTAATATGCAGGCGTTCGGGCTCTGCCATTTATTTCCCCCATGCCGTAAGAAGCGCCAGGCTATGCGGGTGCTAACGTGGATATGCCCGTGGAGGGGGAATTCTCCAGAAATGGGTGGCAATTGGGGAGTTGGGGAAGGGCTTGGGCGCATGGTGGTAACCCTGCCGGTCTCCAGCCTGCAGCTCCTGCTCAGGAACTCTCACTCTGCTCAGCAGGTAGCCACAAAGTCGGGCTCGCCGAGCTGGGCCATCGCCTAAGCCTGGTCTGGCTGGCCACGTCCTCTTCCTCCTCCTCACTTGACTAGGTGGCAAGGAAGAGGCAAGAAGTCCTTCCCAGTCCCCAGCCAGCCACCCAGCTGGCTGCCAGCAGAGCCCAGAGACACCAGGCAGCTAGCTAGCTGCTGGCTGTGAGGAGGGTGGGCAGGGCGCTCTGCCCATGTGTAAGGCAGGCCTCCCTCCGGAGAGATCCAGAACCCCCTCGGCAAAGTCTGGGAAGGCCGCCTGCATCCTCAGAAACAGCAACTATCTGAGGAATTGAGTTAGAGTCTCAAGATGCTATCAAACCCTGAGGCCCAAAAGAAGAAACTAGAATATTTTCACCTGTTAGGCACCAGAAGACCTTTTTGAGAAATGGATGGTGACAGTCATAACATCAGGGAAAACTGCTTCAGTCTATGGGGTGAGGACTCATGTGAAGTACACTAAATGGAGAGGCAATGAGAATGGAAATTATTTTAAGTTTACTTAGGTAATCTCTACACCCAATGTGGGGCTCAAACCCACCACCCCAAGATCAAGAGTCGCAAGCTCTTCCAACTGAGCCAGGCAGGCGGCCCCTGGAAAATCATTTTTAAACTATGCTTTTCATGCTTCAAAACATGAACACTATAGTACAGATTTTCAATATCATAACATCCAAAGCCCCCCTTTTCAATACTATTCTGAAGTAAAATTCATACACAGCTTCGCAAGAAGCATTATAATGCCCTACTAGTAACACAAGGAGAAAAATGAAAGGAAAGGAATTTGCAACGTTTAAAAACGTGTGTTTCGATGTGCAAATGCCTGTTTGCAACAACTCTAGAAGCCTGTCCAACATTTGCACTGCAAAGAATCACGCTCAATATCTCAAAGTCCTCACAGACCCAGGCCAGGGTGTCTTGGTGGGGATTCAAATGCGTTTGGGGTGCTGCCATCAGGGACCTGATTTTCCAAATGGGCACAAACTTTTGACGAAGCTCTGAGCAAAATAAACTTCCCTTGGTTTATTGGTCTGCTGCTTTCCTAGACAATTCAAAGTAGCCTGTAGCTGTGGGGAAAAAAATAATTTGTGTTCATTTGTAAAATGAAGCCAGTTCTTGGTTCAGATAATTACGCGTGTTTTCATCTACATGAAAGTCCAGTGGAACAATTCCGCAGTGTGAGAAATGAGCTCGGACATGCAGGACACCCAGCAACCACTGGACCTGGGACCAGGACCACTAAGTGCCATATTCCTCCAACTTATTATGAAAGCCAAAACAAACCCGTACACTTCCAAAACTGGTGGGCAGGGCCCCCTCCACTGAGAACCACCTCTGCCTCTCTCCATGGTCAAGTGTCTAACTCCACCTCCGGGAAGGTCAGTGACACCAGACGAGACAGAACGCACCACAAGCCCAGAGCCAAGAGCAGGTGCAATGTGGATATTAGCCTCCTCGCTTCCTGAAGAAAAATGAAATATGCTAAAGAAGGCGATTAAAAAGGTGTTCAGATAAATAATGGGACTCTCATCTTATGCTCAAAACAATGTTTTAGTTGATTAATCATTAACCCGCAGGCTCCCCTCTGAGGTGAAAACTATAGAACGATGATCTATGAAGATGACTGGAAAAAGAAAAAAAAAAAAATCAAAAAAAATATTTTCAAAGAATTTACAAGTAAATAATAAATGGTTTCATTAAGTTTTATACTCCCTTGTGGCATTACAGTTGTACGTCTTTGACTTTTAATAATTTTGTATCTACTCACGTTCAGAGAACATAGTTTGTGGGATTTATGTTCTTAATCTACTTGATCATATTCTATTTCTGTTTAATTTCTCAGAATTTCTACTATGTAACTCCATAAATGAACAGCCTGTAGAGAATCTATAAATTTTAGACCCGAAGACACGCTTAGAAATTATCCAACTGAATTCCTTCACCTTATGGATCTTTTGTGTTCTTTAAAAAAGCGTGAATGCAATTTTAAGAAAAGATAAAGATTTTGGTAAATCAACGCTGCCAGTGGAAGAATACAGCATTCCGTGGATACTAAATCACATTTTTTTTTTCAGTTCTCCAAGCTTCACCCACTGTTGTAAAATTCTGCATTAGTGTCCACCACACACAGTTTATCACAGTGCCAAGAGCACACGGAACATCGAGTTCATTTGCACGGAAAAGCTTAAAATCTCTCAACTTTTAAGGTTCAATGTGCAGACCTTGTATAGCATTATTTTTAATTAACTCAGATTCCCCTCCATTTTACTCATCCTTTTTACGTAAAATGCAGTGATTTGTGACACCTTTCATTCATGGCATTTCCTATGTTCTGTGATCTAGGCAAATATTACTCATTATTGGTCAGTGAAACAGAATGAAAATAAAACCATTTAAATGAAACAGATGGACTATTCAATGACAGAAAACAGTAACTCTGAGTTGACCACATGCAAAGACCGGTCAAGTCTCACTGCACCATTAATTACCAAAGACATCACCCACTGACACCATGTACTTCTGCTACAGATAAAAACTAATCAACTTTTCTGAGGATATCTGGGACTCTACATTTCATTATTGTTACTATTCTTGTGTCAAGAAAAATCAAGGCATCTGTCTGAATGTCACTGTTAAGCTTGCAGAGAAGTGTATTCTATCACAGCATAAATACCGTGCCAGAAAAATGTAAATTTCACAAATCTTCCAAATCCTTTTCACTTGAGGTCACGTTCCAATTGGTGATGTTCCTGACAATGCAAGATCTCTGGTGACAAACAGAGAAAAGCAAAGACTGGTAGTAAATGTTTCTTACCAGCAGACTGCCATGATTTGAGTCAATTATCTTGGGACAACTATCCTCAGCATCTAAAAGAATCTTTAGAGGAACAGGAAGATGGCAGGTGTTTTCAGGGTAGGTGCAGGCCACAACCAGGCCAATCACAACATAAAAGAGAAGAGGGGAAGAGGGAATTAGGTGCACCCGCATTCTCATTTTCCAGGCAGGCTATGGCTATGACAGAGGTATGCACTTAGCCCAAAGAAAGAAGGCAAAGGGCTCCCATCGTACCTTATCAGGGTCCCTGATGAAATAAGTCAATGGTAAAAGGGATCTCCAGCCAAGGTTTCGGATCTAGCAGAAACTGGTATCCATCAGAGCTGGGAAGACCCCCGGATGACACACACTTCATTAACATTCGGGGCACAGAAGAAACACCACCGTATTTCAGACACTCAAGAACTTTAACAAGGTTTCAGAATTGAAGTTCAAAACCCCTACAAACAACTTAGATGGAATTCTACTTAAAGACCCTGAGAGGAAACCTAAAACAAGAGCACGCACAGATTCTGGCGGCAGCGGGGGGGGGGGGGGGGGGGTTGCTATAGGAGAAAGCACGCTGGAGTGACACCTTCCAGGAAGGCTAATGCCGGGCAGGACGGAAAGAGGGCAGAATCGAGTACCACAGAGCCATGAAGAGGAATCCATGACTGATGCATGCTACAACATGGATGAACCCAGGAAACTTCATGCTAAATGAGACCAGTCAGTTACAGCAGGCTTCGTGGTGCAGGACTCCATTTATGTGCAATAGCCGGAACAGGCAAATCCACAGAAACAGAGACTAGATTAGTGGCTGTCAGGGGCCGGGGGGAGGCGCGGCGGGGAGGTGAGTGCTGACACGGTTGCTTCTGGAGCTGAAGAATACATTCTGGAATCAGATAATGGTGATGGCTGCACAACTCCATGAATATACTAAAAACCACTGATTTGAACACTTGAAAGGTGAATTCTACAGTATGTGAATTATACTTCTTTCTTTAAAAAGAAGGTAAGGATGTTAGCATGGATCTTACAGGAGAGACATCAGAGTTCAAGTCCACCGTAAGGTGATTCCAAAGAACCAAATCACACAAAATATACAGTCACATTATTGCAATGTTAATGAAAATCAGTGTGAAATATCAAAAAAGGCGTAAGAATGCGGACAGTGAAATTACTTCTCAACAACAGACCTTCCCCTGAACTGAGAAAGCCCCAATCACAAGGTGGTTGGCTACCATTCGCCATCCCCAGCCTCCAGGTAAGAACCCAGACAGGACAGAGGGCCATTATCAATCCAGCTAGATCTAAATTTGCTTTTTCTTTTTTTTAAGATTTGAGAGAGAGAGAGAGAGCATGAGAGAGGGGGGAGGGGCAGAAGGAGAGGGAGAAAGAATCTCAAGCAGACTCCCCGCAGAGCACAGAGCCAGATGTGGGGCTCCATCTCACAACCCTGAGATCATGACCTGATCCGAAACCAAGAGTCCGATGCCCAACCGAATGAGCCACCCAGGTGTCCCACATCTGAATTCGTTTTACCGCAGAGGCATGTTCTCAATGGATTGCACTCTACAGATGTTAATAGGCAGATATTTAAAAGGAAGAAAAGTAATTAAAATCCAGACATTTTCCCTACCTGGAGGGAGAAACAATAAGTTACAGTTCTCTCCCTCTCTACCACTGACCATGATTTTGTCCAAGTTGCCAGCAATTTAATGTGTCTCTGTGCCTTAATTTACCCAGCTGTGAAAGTAAAATGATAATAACACATCTCTGCTCCATCATGGTGATGTTAAGGGGTAATTAATGCCTTTAAGGTTCTTTGTGATCTTTGGATTTGAGTCAGCCTATCATTACAAAGCTTTAACAAACACCTTCTCTGCAGCAGTCAAGACCTGATGCTATTTAAAAGAGGTAATGAGATTTGTTGCAAAACCAAAATGGAATGCTTGACCCATTACTTTGCTTTTTTCACTTCGCAAACTTTTGTAAGAAATGCATGTAGTCCTTTCCATTGGTGCTTTAAGCCTATTAAATAACTGAATTTCAGAGGGGAAAAAAAAAAAAAGCTAAACTGTTTTGTCAGATCCTTTATTTCCAGAGTTGAGGAAACAGGAGTTAGAGGAACCCACCCAAGGTCAGGCACAAGGTCGGAGCTAGAATCCAGATCCCTTTACTGCAGATCCGGTCTTGTATAAATGTTACTACCCTCAAATTAAACTTCAAACACATCTCACTATCAGCACTGACCTACAGACTGTTCCTTTTTAGTTGTGGCTTTGGTTTATCTGCCAAAAGAATCCCATGTCGTGGGCACCAATCAGCCCATGGAAGTTACAGAGCAGCACAGACTGGGTTGTGAGCTGTTCTCCTGGGACAAGCAGCCACTCACTGGAGCTGGGGCATACGGTTTGGCGAGGAGCATCCCCGGCTGTCCCAGAGTCCCCCGCGCCCCCCCCCACACACACATGCAGATGAGCAGAGTCTTCAGCCCTGAGACAGTCTCAGCACACATCCCCTGTAGTCAGATTTCTAAAGAAGAAAATTGGGAAGCTTCTAGGTGCGCTCCAGGATTCATTTTATCCCCAGAATCCACTCTCAGGAACACCACCTTTACGTCACATTAAGAGACTCCTATGAACCTTCTTTTCACTTAATAGATATTTCAGGGAAACACGTGCTATTCCCAAGAACAGCGCTAGCTGCCCTGTCTTAAAAATCTTGGTATTCCTCAGGGCGCCTGGGCGGCTCAGTGGGTTAAGCGTCGGACTCTTCATTCTGGCTCAGGTCATGATCTCAGGGTCATGGGATCCAGCCCCCGCACTGGGCTCTGCCCTCAGGGCAGAATCTGCTTGTCCCTCTCCTTCCCCCTCTGTCTCTCCCCTCCGCTTGTGCTCTCGCTCTAACAAATACATAAATCTTAAAAAAAAAAAAAAAAAAGTCTTCAAGGTCCCTGTTTTTCTTTTACTTTTTTTTTAAAGATTTTATTTATTCGAGAGAGACAGCAAGGGTGTGCACAAGAGAGAGCAGGAGCCGGGGGAGGGGCAGCGGGAGAGGGAGACTCCCTGCTGAGCAGGGAGCCTGACATGGGGCTCCATCCCAGGACTCCGGGATCGTGACCTGAGCCAAAGGCAGACGCTTAACCCACTGAGCCACCCAAGCACCCCAAGGTCTCTGTTTTTCAAGGGATTTTCTTTTTCTTTTTTTTTTTTTTTAAAGATTTTATTTATTTATTTGAAGAGAGAGACACAGCAAGAGAGGGAACACAAGCAGGGGGAGTGGGAGAGGGAGAAGCAGGGAGCCCGATGCGGGGCTCAATCCCAGGACCCTGGGATCACGACCTGAGCCGAAGGCAGATGCTTAACGACTGAGCCACCCAGGCGCCCCAAGGGATTTTCAATTTGGTAGGTAAATTAGGATAAGTACACAGTTATACTGCAAGGCAATAAATCTTAACTTCCATATCAGATTTACAGACAAAGTGTTTTCAGAGTTCAAAAGAGAAGAGGCCAAGATCCCCCCAAGGTGACATGGAGGCAGCCCCCTATTTCTCAGAGAATACAATCCCAAAGTGTGAAAACTGAGTTTATAGGTTCTGTGAAGACTTCTATTCCCAGGGATCCAAACAAATTATAAAATTTCTATTTATAGTCACCTGATACATACCTGAATCTTCTCCTCCTCCTTCCCCACTGAACATATACTGGCCTCCTGAAGATCAAAGAATATCCACACGGGGCTACGGGCTCATGGCTGGCACACACGTGATGACTGGCATTTTTGGGTCACACGTATTAAGCTTATGAAACCTAGGCTTCTTATCAACATTTTTCAGCTTTTTCTCGACTGTTCTTGTGACACGATAATGACACAATTCAGTAGACATCCAAATAATTCTGCTAATACTACCATGCAAAGATGCCTCAACTTCACAGAAGTGTGATGTGGTCATTCATCAACCGAAACATTAAAGTCAGAATTAATTCACAAATGGCAATTTCGGAGTAATTAGTGTTGGGAAGGTAAATGTAGAAAAGCTGAGAATAGCAAGCGTAGAAGCTTCTAAGTGCTTCCCTGGAAATTCCAGATTCTACAGGAAGCCTGCTGGGAGATTTGGGAGGAAAGGGCATTCTGTACACTGTTCCACATGGGACTGCATCTGCCCACTCTCCAGAAGCAGTTGGCCAGGGCTCTGCACAAGACACAAAATAATTTTGCTAATAATTTCATATGTCTCTTTCCAAATAAGTTTTCCCAGAGCAATTAACAGGTAATAAAACTGGATAATTTGAATTTGGTCATGGTTTCCCACAACATGTTAAAGATGTTAATGACGGGCACCTGGGTGGCTCAGTCATTAAGTGTCTGCCTTTGGCTGAGGTCATGATCCCAGGGTCCTGGGATAGAGCCCCGCATCCGGCTCCCTGCTCTGCGGGAAGCCTGCTTCTCCCTCTCCCACTCCCCCTGCTTCTGTTTCCTCTCTCACTGTGTCTCTCTCTGCCAAATAAATAAAATCTTTAAAAAAAAAAAAGATGTTAATGACAAAAGTGGGGGGGAGGGATAAAAGGATTTATATGGGGACGCCTGGGTGGCTCAGTCGGTTAAGCAGCTGATTCTTGATTTCAGCTCAGGTCATGATCTCAGGGTCATGAGATCGAGCCGAGCATCGGGCTCTGCACGGAGCATGGAGCCTGCTTGGGATTCTCTCTCCCTATGCCTCTGCCTCTCCCCCAGCTCAAGTGCACATGAATGCTCTCTTTTTCTCAAAAAAAAAAAAAAGGATTCATATGAGAACGGACAATTTATAAATAGATAATCAGAGCTGAGAACTGTAGGATCAGAAATAAATTTATAAGATACAACAAATCATAACTCAATGGACTGAAAGGAATTAATTTGCTACACTATTTCAAACGTCATCATTTTCTCATAAACAAAGATGTTTTTGTCCCTATACTGGGAGTGAAAACCTTTAAAGTAGGCAAGTTGTCATTCAAATCTCCTCCCCTTCCCTTTGTATGTTGTTAATTTTGATGAATTTTATGTATGGGCTTTCAGTATAAGTCATTTTAAAACCATTTTGGAAGCAGGTGGAATATTCGCTTAAACACAAAGGCTTAACACAAGGTGTTCCAAAGTCAACTCCTGGTCTTCCCCCAAAACTGCTCCACCAGCTTCCCCAGCTTAGTTGATGGCAATTCCTTCCTAATAGTCGCTCAAGGCCAAACCTGGGAGTCACCCTTGCCTCTTCTCCTTCCTCGACGCCCGCGCTCGATCTCTGGGCAAGCTCTGTTGTGTGTACCTCCCCTGCTACCACAGAGTGCGAGGGCACCATCATGCCCCCCTCTGCAAAAGCCTCAAAGCACCCTTGGCCTCCTACAGTCTCTTCTCAATAGCTAGTGATCCTCTGAAAACCCCGGTCAGATCATGTCACTTCTCTGCTCCAAAACATGGGATGTCCCCTCATTTTCCTCAAGACCTCAAACTGGCTTATCAAGTCCTCCCTGATCCTGCCTCACATGTCCTCCTGGGCCTCACCTCCCATTGCTTGCCAGTCCCCTTGCTCTTCCCCAGGCATGCTGGGCTACTTGCTGATCCTTAACCATGCCACTCACATCCGCACCTCGGGTCACTTGTTCCCTCCGCCAGGCAAGCTTTGCTTCCAGATGTCCACAAGGCTCCATCCCGCGTGTCCAGCTTATTCCAAAGCCTCGGTCTTACCCACAACTGCTGGTGTCCGAGTTCCAATGGCCACCTGCTCCCGGCTCTACTCCTGGTCCCTCTGCCCCCGATCTTTGTTTTTCCATCACACTTACCACCTGTTAGTACACTATGTAATTTACTTATTATGTTTGTTGTTTATATGGATTTCCACGCACTGAAATGCAAGGTCCATGTGCTGAGGGAGTTTTAACCTGCTGTGTTCACTGATCTATCTCCAGCGCCTCTAAAAACAGCTCCTGATACAGAACAGGCGACCACTGAATATTTGTTCAATGAGTAAATTAAAGTAAAAAAAGAGAGAGAGAGAGAGAGACCCCCTTAATTTCTCTGCTTGGCCTCAGGCACTCTTCATGAGCAAGGAGTACTCACAGAATACAATCCCAGGGGCTTGAACGGGGGTAAGAACAGGGCATGTCTCACGTCATAGACAACTTAAGTGTCTGAGTTCAGGATGAAGATTAAAATTAAGCTTTGTAGTTCATTGGCCAACTTCATGGAAAAAACAATTCTCAAAGTCACATTTCTTTAAAGCACCATGAATTCAGCCTCCTAAACAAAGCCACAATTCCCTTTCTCAGCCACATGTTGTATCTTCTGCACTTGAAACAAACCACATTTTAGATATAATGCAAGCCTTAGCATCTCGCTGAAAAATAAAGTGAATATTGGAAACACAAGACCTTGGAGGGTTTTTTGTTTTTTTTTTTTTTTTCTTTTTTAGAGCTTAAGCCCTGTCATTCCCATATCCTTGATTCATTCATTCCTACATTTGAGCAAATCTTTATTGAGTGGCTCCACTTACGGGTCTGGGGACTTATTAGTGATAAAATTCAAGAGACCCTGTGCTGAGGAAGGACAGTTACCCCTCCCAACCTGAGCGCTCTGGTGGAGAGAAGCACAGGGATGCCCTGCCACCACAGCGCCCCCCACCCCTCAACCCCAGCCCTGCCTGGCCCACGAATGTTTACTTCTCAGCGGCTGATCACCAGCTTCAGGGCCCCTCCCCTCCCCCGCAGCTCCCCACCACCTGGCTTCGACCTGGCCCTTGCTCACCAGTCCAGTCTTATCTCTTCCATCCTCCCCATTCGCACCTTACCTTCCAAAAACCCTGAATTACTCACACACATCTCGCCTCAGCAAGACCCTGACCCCCACCCTCTGCAACTTCTCTCTGCCCAGAATGCACTCTGCTTTCTTCAGGGTTTAACAAAAGTGAGACTATCCCTCAGAGGTGGCCCTGGGAACCTGGAACATGCGTTCTCGCTGCCCCTTATGTACTGTAACAGTCCTTCTCAGTGTGGTCTGTCAACTTCTGGGGCCACTGGGACCCTTTCAAGTGACCTACAAGTTCAGAAGTATTTTCAGTAATAATTGTAGATGTCATCTGCCATTTTCTCTCTGAGGACATCTGCAATGGGAGTGCAAGGCAGTCGTGGGTAGATCTGCTCGTGATGTAGCGCACGTCAGAGCAGTGGCATCCACCGTTACTCGTCACCGCTAACTCCATTACTGCACACTTCCATCGAGAACATGCTGGCATCCATTAACAACATCCTCAATGAAGCAGTAAAAATGGCTGACTCTACTAGAACTCAACCCTTGGGAACATGTTTGAGAAGTATCCATACAGCTCTTATGCAATGGTTGTTGCAAGAAAATGCACTTACACCATAGTGTTGCAAGCTGAGCTAGCTTTTTTTTTTTAACAAAACAATTTTTACTAAAAAAAAAAAAAAAAAAAAGACAAAATATTTTCTTTAAAACGAACAAAGTGTGGGGTACCTGGCTGGCTCAGTTCGTAAAGCATGCAACTCTTGATCTCAGGGTGATGAGTTCAAGTCCAACACTGGGTATAGAGCCTACTTAAAAATATATATTTTTTTTAAAGATTTTATTTATTTATTTATTTTGAGAGAAAGAATGAGAGACAGAGAGCATGAGAGGGAGGAGGGTCAGAGGGAGAAGCAGACTCCCTGCCGAGCAGGGAGCCCGATGCGGGACTCGATTCCAGGACTCCAGGATCATGACCTGAGCCGAAGGCAGTCGCTTAACCAACTGAGCCACCCAGGTGCCCTAAAAATATTTTTTAAAAATGAAAACATAAAATGAACAAAGTGAGCCTGTCACTTCCAAGGAAAAAACGGACAGTATTGTAGATATAATTCCAACTTTGTAACAAAAATTCAAATCCTGGAAAACGTGTCCACCACTGTGAGCTTGATAGCTTCCGAACACATCAAGGCTTTTCCACAAGAAACTGATGGCGATATTAATGAATGTGATTTTAATGTTGTGTAATGAAACATCCATATTTGAAAGATCTGCATAACCTAGCAACCCAATGTTTCCAAATAACCATTGCACATTACAAAATCACATAACTAAAAGATCCATTCAAAGTGTAAGACAGGCCAATGGACTTTAATCGGAGCAAGTAGGAAGGTCTACCAACCGTGTTTCAGAACCCACATGCAACTCACCTTCAAGGAACTACCACTTGTTGAGTTTTGGTGTAATATTAAAGATGAATAGCCACAATTATCTGAAAGATTATTAAAATACTCCTCTCTTTGCCAACTATGAAAGATTATTAAAATACTCCTCTCTTTGCCAACTACAGTATCTGTGTGAGGTTGGATTTTCTTCAAATCACTGTCACAAAAACAAGCATTTGCAATAGGCTGAATGCAGATGCTGATATAAAACCCAGCTGTCTTCTACTAAGACACACGTTAAAGAGACTACAAAAATGTAAAACAATGCTATTCTTCTCACTGATTTTTTTGTTTGTTTGGAGAATTAGTTCATTAAAAATATGCTGTGTTAACATGAAATGGATTCGTTGTTACATGAAAATAAATTTTAATAAATACTTTTTAAATTTCTTGGTTCAAATTTCTTTTAAAGATTTTATTTTAGAAAGAGAGAGTGTGAGTGGGGGGGAGGGGCTGGGGGAAAGGGAGAGGCAGAGAATCTCAAGCGACTCTGTCCTGAGCACAGAGCCCAACACAGGGCTCTATCTCACGACCCTGAGATCGTGACCTGAGCCGAAACCAAGAGTTGGACACCCAACCAACTGAGCCACCCAGGTGCCTCTCAGGTTAAATTTCTAATATAGTAAACACTGAAAGATATAATCCACATAACAAAAGCCCTTTGGGGTCCCTGATAATTTTTCACAGTAAAGGACCTGGATACCGACAAGTATAGGAACTACAGGACTAGCGCTGTTATGATGGTGGATAATGATTGTTGGCTGTTCATGCATTTGCCCCAACTCCACTGTAGCGGCCTGAAGGTGGAACTATGGCTATTTTTGTACCCCAGCCATCACACACAGTGCTTGACACATAAATAAAAATTTATTATCTTATATTTCTGGAGGTCAGAAGACTGAAATGGGTCTGCCTGGGCCATATTCCACCTGGAGGCTCTAAGGGAGAATCTGTTCCCATGTCTCTGCAATTTCTAGAAGCTGCACACATTATTTCGTTCACAGGCCCATATCACTCCAATCTGCTTATGTCACTACATCTCCGATTCTGACTCTCCAGCCTCTGTTTTACAGCCCACCCAGATCATCCAGGATAATCTCCCCATCTCAAGATCCTTAATCCAATCACATCGCTGAAGTTCCTTTTGTCATGTATATTGTTTTTGCCATAGTCACAGGTTCCGGGGATTAGGATGTGGACATTCTTGGCAGGGATTTATCTGCCTACCATAGCCACGGACGAAGATATTTCAATAAAACAGAGCAGAAAAATGCCCCACAATTTTCCCCAACATTTAAGAGTCTCCAGACCGGAATGAGAAAGAAACTAAGAACAATGATTACCTCTGGGTGAGAAAGTGGGTGGCTAAGTACAGAGTGGGAGAAATTCATCTATTTTATTCAGTTAAATGCTTATATGGTCTTTGCTATGTGCCACTATCTAGCTCTTTCCAAATATTAGCTCATTAATCCCATAAAAACCCTCGACTAGTTTACAGTTGCAAACACTAAACACAGATTAAGTGGCGTGCCCAACCAACGTCCCACAGCTGGTCACAAACCTGGAGCAAGACTGATCCCAAGTTGTATGCATAGTAGCCACACTCTTAACCACTTCCCCACACAGCTCTGACTGTTGAGCCCTTCGCACTGCTGGGATGCCACACCAGGCACGTGTATTACCGACCCAAACGGTGAAAGACGTGGTCACAACACAGCTGTCTCTAGAAGTGAAAGCTCAAGAGGAGATAGCCCCACATGGTCCTTCCTGATGGTCTCAATTCCTTCACAGGAAGGAGAAAGTCAGCAGTATAATTCACTTCCAAGCCCATTACAAAGAACCAACATGGAAATGCAGACAAGCATCATTCAGCAATCAGTACTCATGATAGACACAGGAACAGTCAGAGCTTTTTTTTCTTTTCTATAACACCCTATAAAGCTTCCTCTTTCCAACCACACCTAACAGTTCCGGGCTCACTCTGCCTGCATGGGAGATGAGATTTGACCCAGTCCTCCCAAACTCTCAAAGGGCTAGTAAAAGGGACATCACCCATAGAAATTTCATACAGTGTTCCTCAGAGAAATTCTGTAGATTTTTACCTGAAAGATGAATTTCCATTTACGATTAGGAGAGATAATATAAGACTGGTTTTTAACTCAAAATGCGGGCAAACTTTATTTACCAGCTCTCCCCTCAGTTCCAACAATGCCTCATCCTCCTTGCTATGGGGCACCCCGTACCACAAGCCAGCATGGCACCCCCCTAATGACCACTGTGAGGACCACACCATTCCTGGCCATGGCTTCACATGCTGAGGAGCACTTTAGTTTTATAGGATACCTATGGTAAGTCATTTATTCATTCTTTCCCAAGAAAAAAACATTTATTTGAGTATTTTTTTTGCAAGGTCTTCTGGTCATTAAAAACAATGACCAATGACCTGGGTAGCTCATTTGGTTAAGCATCTGCCTTTGGCTCAGGTCATGATCCCGGGGTCCTGGGATTGAACCCCACATCGGGATCCCTGCTTGGCAGGGAGTCTGCTTCTCCCTCTCCCTCTGCCCCTCCCCTGAGCTTGTGGGTAAGCTCGCTCTCTGTCTCTCTCTCTCTCTCAAATAAATAAATAAAATCTTTTTAAAAAAGAAAATAAGTGACCAGACAAATCCTCTGCATTTTACTCAAGGCAGGAGAAAGTAATGCAGTACTCGCCAGTTTTTCTGTTTTTAGTTGTTTGTTTTTTTCAGATACAGGCCAGGACATGTTACAAATTCCTGCAATTTAAGGGTTTTCTACAATCTGGCCCCAAGAGGCTTTCCAATTTTATTTCCCATTCACACACTAGGCAGGTGAGATCTAAGTGCTGTATATGAAACATCCTCCAGACCTCACACTACACCCCACCCCCCCACAGGAAACTCTCCAGCTGCGGTGCTCAAGGCAAACGCTAACCTTTCCCCCATTTCTCATGCCTCTCTTTTGGACCCTTTGCTCAAAATAAACAGAAAAATCAGTGGGATTTCCACCCTATGAGCTGGACGACTTCTCTCTTTATTGAAAAGATTCTTTTAATAGTGAATTATTATCTACAAGCGTTTTACTTTTCCATTCAACAATAAGCTTGAGAATAGAAAACAATTGTCTAGTTCAGCTTTATGTATCTGCAACATTTAGCAGAACGTTATTGCTTACTTGTTAAATAAACAAGTGACTAAATGAAGGACGAGGAATGAGAAAAGGGGACCAAATGCCCCAACAACACTAAGCTTGGCAAGAGAGTTCGTACCCAAGGTCTGTAACTCTCTGCTCTGCTCACAGAAAACCACCTGCTCATGTCCCTCGATGAAACTGACAAGGACCTTCAGCACCATTATCGGCAACAAAGATTCTGAGACCAACGTTCTGTGCCCTGGCAAAAGCGGTCTATTTCTCACTCTTATTTTCTTTTAATTTTTTTAAAAATTTTTTTAAAAGATTGTATTTATTTATTAGACAGAGAGAGAGCACAAGCAGGAGGAGTGGCAGAAGGAGAGGGAGAAGCAGGCTCCCCGCTGAGCAGGGCACGATGAGGGATGATCCCAGGACCCTGGGATCATGACCTGAGCTGAAGGCAGACGCTTAACTGACTGAGCCACCCAGGCACCCCTTCTTTTAAATTTTTTAATGTACCAACCATCTTTAGGAACCACTCTGTTTTTACACCTGGGGATCTGGGGCATCAGCCAGCTCACTGCAGTAACAGCAGTTACACATACAAACAGCATATCCTGAGCTCAGTGCTGTTCGTCATCCTACACCAGGCTATGGAAGCCAAAATGCCCTCATCCTCATCAACAGGAAATCAGTGGGTGTCCACATCTGAGCCGGCTCTGTAACTGCACCCCCCTGCCCCCCGACCCTGGTGAGAAGCTGTGTGAGGGACACATACAGTCCCAGGAGCAATTCCTTCCAAACAGCAAATCTGCATCTAAGTGGCTTCTGGTAGCTTGAAGATCTACACTCCTCATACATCAATTCAGAACGAGAGTGATTCAGCGCCAGGCATGGAATTAAAAAAAGAACCTCAGGCTGCAATTACCTTCATTGTCGGGTCAGCACTGCTGGGCGGATGCGGTCTGAGTGGGAGCAGGAACCCAGGTCCTCTCTCTTCTGTCCCCTGTGAGTCCCCGACACTCACAGCACAGTGTTAATTGCCATTTACAGACGGAGACCACGTTAAGGCCACAATGGACTCCCTGCTGAAAGACTTGGTTCAGAAACTCTAGGCCCCACAGGACTCTCTCTAAAAAGCTGCTGGAATTTCTCAAAGATGGCATACCCTAGAAAAGGGGTTTTCAATATAAACTGCAAAAAACAGCATCCACAAGAATCCAGGATGATCAGGGGCTGGCCCGCCCAAGCCCTTCCGTGGCAGCCCTGTTGGCTCGAACCTGTTGGCTTGAAACTAACACCAGCCTCGCTGGGGGATTCCAGCCACAACATTAATCTGTCTACAGTCAGTCCTTACAGATGAGATCTCCACTCCAGTCAAAGACAGCCCATACACGTTTCCTCTCTTTCTACTGCGGATAACCCGAGCAGAAAGAGGCAAGAATCAAATGGTCATTCACGTCCAAGGAAACCAAGGAACTAACACATCAGTTCTAGATGCGCTCCTGTCTGCTCCACTCTTCACAGAGGATCACAGGAAGCCCGTGACTACGGTTAGTTCTTGGCTCCCCGTGTACTCAATTTGCTGAATGGGCCTGCGTCTCCTGAGGGCGGGCTACTGCACAAATGAGCTGAGCTCACAGGTCAGCTGGCTGCATTCTGAGCCACTCAGGACAGTGGTGGTGGTCTGGGGCATATAATCCCCCCACTGAGAGTAACAACACGCAAACACAACAGCTATCACTTGCTGAGATCTTCACACAGATGATCTCATTTAACCCTCAAACCCTTGGCACACAAGGGTTCAAGAAAGGGTAGGACCTACCTCTCAGGGTCAGCCCCACCTCCCTTTAGACTAATGCCCCCATCCCCTCCCCCCCCACCTTGGGGGCCACATGAGGGAGCCGGGTTAACAATGGAGCTTGCACTACCCCAGACCTCCTGCAGGGGGCTCTTTGACGGCCGGACCCAGGAATATGCATTTTCCCAAGGTCAGCAGGCGAGTCTTCAGCATCGGGAAGTTTGAGGACCATTTTCCTAACCAGGGTACTTATCAATGAGTCTCAAATGCCAGTAGGATGTTTCTTATCTAGAAAAGCAAAGACGCGGAATAGCAAGCCACAATCCTTGCCCGGGCTCCTCAGGACCTGCTACTCTTGCTGGCACTTTTTTCAGTCAGATATGTAAATAAGGATGGTGTTCTGTTCTGCTCTAACCTGATCAAGAGACTAAAGCTAACAAATATAAATTTCTGGATACCTGACCAAAACCAAAAGAAGACCAAAAAGCCCTAAACCCAATGTAGCTTATTCCTAGGGCCTCACATGTTTTAAGCACCCAGTATGGAATCAGTAAACCTTCATCATGGACAGTCAAGATATGCCCAAAACCACCCTGCAGTTTCTTCCTTTACCTTCTTATATTCTTATGTTTCTATTTAAACAAAACAAAAAAAAGTTCTTCCCTTCCAGAGCACCAGCTGTTTGTTTTTTATTAACAGAGGATTGGCTTCTCTGGAAAACAAAATGGGAAAATCTTCCTTCGTTTCAAGTACTGGGCTGGGGATGCCTCTGGTATTGTTGAGGGAACACAAAAGTGAGGGGAAGGCAGACTCTCACTTCTTCTTTTTTTTTTTTTTTTTAAGATTTTATTTATTTTTTAGAGAGTGAGCGAGAGAGAAATAGCGTGAGAGGGGGGAGGGTCAGAGGCAGAAGCAGGCTCCCCGCTGAGCCGGGAGCCCGATGCGGAACTCGATCCCAGGACGCTGGGATCATGACCTGAGCCGAAGGCAGACGCTTAACCGTCTGAGCCACCCAGGCGCCCCCCAGACTCTCACTTCTGAGTACAACTCAAAGTTGACTGAAAAATTGTTTATCAAAGTCATTTAAGTTCTTTCCTTTGTGTAATTTTTAACCTTAGCAAGAAAATGGGACTACCATTTTCTGGTTCACTGCCAAAGTAAAGCAAGGTAATTTTTCATAAAACATCAAGCTGCACAGGAGAGGGAAGACGAGAATCCCGTTTTTGGAATTCCTGACACGTAAGGAGCTGGGCCAGACACATATAGACGTGGACTTCCTTAGAGTGACCTATTCAGGTGAGGCGCGAAACCGTATCTTCCAGGTGAGAAATCAAGGCTCCGTGTCTCCATATGGGCTCCCCCATAAGCAGAGTCCAAGACGAGGACGTGGGTTTACAAGTTTATTTGGAAGGTGATCCCAAGAGGCCCAAGGGAAGGCACAGGGAAGGTGAGACCGAGAGGGGAGAAAGCCCATAAAAGCCGTGAAAACGAGGTTGCTATGTGCACGTGGGGCTCAGTTTTACCGGGACCCCCTGAATCGTGGTAGGCACCGCAGAACTGTCCCCGTGGGGGGGGGGGGCAGGAAGCTCGGGGTCCCCCACCAGCACCCATGCTTCCCCGGCTGAGGGCTGCCCCGAGGCCACACCCACACAAGCACAGCCGGGACTCGAATCCAGGTGGGACTCACAGGCCTGCGTGCCCGTCACCTCACCTCAGGTGCCACCTCACCTCTCCTCTCACCCACGCAGGCTCCCGAGCACAATCTCGATACCATGCACAAATGAGGGACTCACACTTTTTCTTCTATCTTCCAATTTCCACCCCCCACCCCTTCTTTTCTTTTCCCCCAACCTTAAAAACACAGAGTCGTCCTTCTGAGATGTTCACTCACAGGCGTCTTCTTCCTGCACAAGCTTTCGCTTCAAAAAGAAAACAAATTCTGTATTTGCAAAGTGTGTGGGGAAGCCGCCCATCATGGCTGTTTTGTTTTCAAGGCAGGCACGTTACTGTGCAACAGTGAGGGACACAGAGAACAGAACTGCAGGCAGAAGGGTGGCGGGGCGCTCCCGGGGACAGCGATTCAGCGCCCCCCACCAGACACACGGCCTCGCCAGGAAATCAGGGGGGCCGTGGGGGGCGGGCGGTGTACGGCTCTCCTGTCTGTCCTGGCTGCAGCAGAGCACTGGGCAGGGCAGGACGAGTGGAGGGATGCACTGTAACCCTGTGGGGACCTGCAGGACGACCAGCTATGGAAAAGCCCTGTGGGTCCGACTAGCCAAGCCATCTGTATACACAGACATCAGCAGCGCTCAGATAAGTTATACAAGCTTTCCACCATCAGAATGGCTCCCTGGGGTAATATAATGGCTATTTTTTTTTTTTTAAGATTTAATTTACTTATTTGAGAGAGACAGACAGACACAGCATGAATGGGGGTGGGGGGGCAGAGGCAAGAATAGGCTCCTCGCTGAGCAAGGAGCCTGATGTGGGGCTCGATCCCAGGACCCTGAGATCATGACCTGAGCCAAAGGCAGATGCTTAACAGACTGAGCCACCCAGGAGCCCCATATAATGGCTATCGGACCCAGGACCTCTTTGAATTGTTTGCACGCAAAACAAACAAAAAGGGGTAAATAGGCTTAGCTGATCTGCTTGATCCTTAACTATTAAAAAAAAAAAGGTAGGGGCGCCTGGGTGGCTCAGTTGGTTAAGTGACTGCCTTCGGCTCAGGTCATGATCCTGGAGTCCTGGGATCGAGTCCCGCATCGGGCTCCCTGCTCGGCAGGGAGTCTGCTTCTCCCTCTGACCCTCCTCCCCGTCATGCTCTCTGTCTCTCATTCTCTCTCTCTCAAATAAATAAATAAAATCTTTAAAAAAAAAAAAAAAGGTAAATTTGCCATTTTTGCTGCTTTCTGTAGAAATTCATTCCTGCAGTACCAAAAGTGTTATAGACTCTGCAGTAATTTCTCATTATGATAAAATACATAGAGATATAAAGGGCAGTGAATGTATCCCTCAAGAATAATGAATCCAGCGAATGGACACATGCATGTATTATGTGGAATGCTCAGGCCTGTACCAGAGCCCAGGGTCACTGAGTGATGGCCCTAATATAACCAAGTAATTAATTAGTTCCATCATGATTTTTGCTTTATGATATCCACTTTTATATGCCAAGTCAATTTAATGGCATTTTAAATTGGAGTGAAGCCCCAAGAGAAGAAAGCACTATATACCTTATTGAATCACAAATCTTACATCTGATTTTTTAATTCCAAAAATGACCTAATAAACTTGCTTTATAATTAAATCTATCCAAACAACTCCTCTTTTTGTGTTTTTCATTCATTTCTAGTAATCATGCAGAGATTTCCATTGGAAATCCATTATCACTGCAATTAAGTATAAATGTTCCTTTGTGTGGGGGAACCTGGGTGGCTCAGTCCATTGAGCATCGACTCTTGGTTTCAACTCAGGTCATGATCTCAGGGTCGTGAGACTGAGCCCCACATCAGGCATGGTGCTCAGTGCAGAAGCCTGCTTGAGATTCTCTCTCCTCTCCCTCTGCCCCACCCCCTAAAGAAACAAATAAAATCTAAAAAAAATTCCTTTGTGTGCACTTAACATAAACACCCTATGCTCTCTGTCTCATGTCAGGGCTTGACCAGCTTCCTCCAGGAATACAGAGAGAAACTACAGGTTTTCAGTAATAGCTGGAGCCTCTGATTTACTTGCCTGCAACACATGAATTATGCATGAATTAATAAAGTCAGAAATCCAGACCTTCAGATTATTTCCTCATGTGGAAATTTTACCTTTAGAAAAATAAGCTGGCATACAACTTTTCATTTTTAGGCCTTGCCAAAATTTTAAAATTTACGACCTACATGAAAAGTTCGCAGTTTATTGAGAAAGCAGTCACTTAACGAAAGAGGTAAAGAATTATGAGACTGAGTTACTACCTACTGGGCTGAGGCACCTACAAAAGAGGTAAAGAATGAAACTGTATCAAGGTTTCTAAGAACCCAAAAGATTGCTGCAAAATGGTTTTTTGCCTTAGATTCAACTGAATAGAAAATCAAACTCTGTCATTTATGTTGGCTTTCATCTACCTTCAATCACAAAGTAATTACAATACAAAATTAACCTGGGTGATTTTTTTTTTTAAAGATTCTGCTATTTTAAAGGATATTCTTTTGTACAGAAATTTATTTTCTATTTTCATGAAAGTGTTATGATTTCCACAGTGCATGAAATTTTGATTAGCTCTACTGGGTTGGCATCTGTGTTCTTCTCCTAATAAATGAGAAAACATTCTTTGAACAGCCTAAATAATCTAAGTTTGCAAGCAAAATATACAGCCTAAAATTATCAGCTGTTGATACCAGCAATGAAGAAGGAAGAAAGAACACAGCCTTACCATTGGTTGTATTCTTTTTAAAGTTATCCAGGAACTCCTCCAGAAGCTGGGACTGGTTCGGAGGGGGCAGCAGACTCTTCTGGTCCCTTGAGAACAGGTCACTGTCTGACCAGGACGAACACAAGGTGCCTTTTGTGTCTGGCGGCCGGGCAATCAGAGTGAGCCCAACGCTCTGCTCAGAAAACAAGGCTTCCATCTGCTTCAGGTCAAGATCAGACACAGCTTCCCCATTTAAGGTCACGATTTCGTTGCCCTTTCTCAACCCTGAGAACAAGGAAAAGGAAGAGAAGAGAGATTACTGGGAGAAGTATTTTAACATGAAGGTGAAGGTCAGCCACAAATTCAAAGCACGTATTCTCAGGGACATCCTGCTGCAGTCTTCAAAGCAAAGCCCAAAACGCACAGTATCCGGATGCTGCTGATAACGCATTTCAGCTCTCTCAAAACTGGGATTAAAAGGAACAGTTTGGGGTTTTGGTTTTGGGGTTTTGTTTTTTTTTTTTTTTAAGTAAGCTTTTTGCCCAACGTGGGGCTTAAACTCACGACCTGGAGATCAAGAGTAGTGTGCTCAACGGACTGAGCCAGCCAGGTGCCCCCAGAAGGAACAGGTTGAAAAAGAAAACCAAGAGCGCGTGGACGGCTCAGTCGGTTGAGTGTCCGACTCTTGATTTCGGCTCAGGTCATGATCTCAGTCAGGGTCTTGAGCCGGAGCCCCTCGTCGCCCTGGGGGACTCTGCTGCAGATTCTTTCCCTCTGCCCCTCCCCTGATCCTGCACACTCCCTCTAAAGTAAACAAATCTTAAAAAAAAGGGAAAACCATTTGACCATCATTCAAATTCATTATTCCTCTACCTGATGTTAAATGCCGTGGGAAATAACATTCGTCTGTGTCTACCTGGCTACCCGTTTCCTTTCTCCATCTGTCTGTACACATGCACTGTACAGTCTCTGTGGGTGTATATACTCTCTTTCAAAACAAACCCCCCCAAATACTCTCTCCATATATATATACACACATATATAGGCATATGCATTTTCACTTAAACTATTAAGTTTGCCCTTTTTTTAGTTCTAGGAGAAGCCATTTTCTGACAAAACTGTCAACAAGAACATCTCACTAGGCAGACTGCATTCCATAGTTTTGAATTAAGAGAGAACAGAGACACTCTGTGCCACACGGACCTTCTCCATATGCCAAGCCGTCAGGGAGAACATCACTTATAAATATTCGGCTGAGATGCTGATGCTCGTCCACCTGCACTATCACTGCGAACCCTACGAGTGACAACAAAAGAAAAAAACAAGTCTAAATTCAGCACACTAATTAATTTCTCCAACTCAATCAGCAGTATTCCCTTGAACGTCTTTTCTCATAAGTACGCAGTGTCGAGGAAGTCAAGTTACGGGTATTGAGAAAGCACAGCTATCTGGCAGGGGCAGAAAACCAGGAATGTGTCAGATCTAAAGGCTCAATAGGAGTGCACGACCTTGTTCAAAAGCGGAGACGCTACACCCACGTTTAGAGCAGCATTATTGACAACAGCCAAAGGTGGAAGAAACCTGGTCTTTTTTTTTTTTTTTTTTTTTTTAAGATTTATTTATTTGACACAGCAAGAGAGGGAACACAAGCAGGGAGAGTGGGAGAGGGAGAAGCAGGCTTCCCGCCGAGCAGGGAGCCCGATGCGGGGCTCCATCCCAGGACCCTGGATCATGACCTGAGCCAAAGGCAGACCCTTAACCGACGGAGCCCCCCAGGAGCCCCCTGATCATCTTTTGATAAATGAATGGATAAACACAATGCAGTATGTACATACAATGGAATTACGCCCTCATAAAAAGGAAAGAAATTCCAATACATGCTATCACATGGACAAACCTTGAGGACCTTATGCTATGTGAAATAAGCCAGTCACAAAAGAACAAATACTGTATGGTTCCACTTACGTGAGATACTGAGAGCAGACAAATCCATAGACACAGAAAGCAGAATGGCGGTTGGCAAGGGATGGGAAGGAGGAATGGGGAGTGACGGTTTTAAAAAATACAGAGTTCCAGTTTTGCAACATGAAAATAGTTCTGAACATGGACGCTGTTACTGGCCGCACAGCAATGGGAATGTATTTAATGTCACTGAGCTGTCATTTTTAACCATTCTTTTTTTTTTTTTCAAGATTTTATTTATTTGAGAGAGAGAATGAGAGAGAGAGAGAGAGCACGAGAGGGGGGAGGGTTAGAGGGCGGAAACAGACTCCCTGCTGAGCAGGGAGCCCGATGCGGGACTCGATCCCGGGACTCCAGGATCATGACCTGAGCCGAAGGCAGTTGCTTAACCAACTGAGCCACCCAGGCACCCCATTTTTAACCATTCTTAATGGTTACAATGGTAAACTTTGTTACAGGTGTTTTACCACAATTTAAATTTTTTTTAAATTTTTTTAGAAGTTGAAACCAAAAAAAGTACTCTTACTGAAATAAATTAAATTCAGTTCAATACAAAATAATTTGTTAAGAAACAACTCTATATGGGGTTAGGCATTTTAAGTAGGTGGAAAACCACTTGGATGGATACCGTACCGGCCCTAAATGTGACTCCATGCAAAACCCAGGTGAGACAGCCCTGCCTCTAAATGCATCTCCCTCACCTGGGTGTGCTCTTCTCTCTGATTCCACAGTTGGGAGCACCTGTTTCCATGTCCTGGTTCCATAATACTGGGAGTTCTTTGACAAGAAGAAGAATGATGTGTCCCCCCACCCTTTTCCTCTGTGCCTCGGGCAGAGCCTGGCAGACTGTGATCACCACAAGGCATCTTTGCAAGTGTCTTCATTCAGTCCTTCAGTCATTCAAATACAAAGAAGATTCACAAACACCCACCAAGAAAAGTAGAGTGAAGGTCAATAGAATACAAACAAAATGCTAAGAAGGCTTCAGAGGGAAAATCAACATAACATTGGGTCAAAATAGACTATGTAAATTAAAAAATAAAGAACATGTCAATTATATAAATTTTTTTAAAAAGACACAAAGAACAAATCCCAAGAAAACTAACATATTACAATGACTGGAATTTGATCAGCCGGATTCATTTTAAGGAAAAAAATTGTATCGATGTATTCAACAAGACAAGAAATAGTCTTTTATGGAGATATGTATTGATGATCATTATCTAATTATTGAGTTCCCATAGTAAAAGACAGAATAAAATGTTGAAATGAACTTTAAGACATGAGTATACAGTCCATGAGGAGCTTAAAGCTAAGTTTAAAGACAAACAAATGGAAATGCAAAAATCAAATATTACGAAATGACGTGGATAATATTGACCCTTCATTTTTTAAACTGAAGGTAAAGCAGTCATATAAGCCTTCTTGAAGAAAGTTAGACCTTTAGTTCCTGGAGGCCACGGTGGATCTCCACAGATAGGAGGGAAGGCGGGGGCGGTAGGCAGTGAAAGGCCCCGTCTCTGGCGGGTGAAAAGCTGAGAGCAAAGACACGGAGGAGAATCCCGAGTTACTCAGCTCAGAACAGCACCCAGTAAATTCGTTGTGTTACTCTTATCACCATCGTTTCAAACTCATCAATTTTTATACTTATTCCTTTTCATTACTTTGGCATTTTCCCCTATTTAATAAGCATCTTTTGAGCTTAATATAAATAAATAGAAATGAAGAAAATGAGAGGAATTTCAGAAACTACTATCCTAGTTGACACTGAAAATGTAAACGTAAAGAAAAAAAAATTAGGTCCAAAGATCCTGGAGCAAACTAGACACGGATGGACAACACGGCTCTCTAACTGGGTTCCTTTTTTTTTTTTTTTTTTTTTAAAGATTTTATTTATTTATTTGACAGAGACACAGTGAGAGAGGGAACACAAGCAGGGGGAGTGGGAGAGGGAGAAGCAGGCTCCCCGCTGAGCAGGGAGCCCAACACGGGGCTCAATCCCAGGACCCCGAGATCATGACCTGAGCCAAAGATAGACGCTCACTCGACTGAGCCACCCAGGTGTCCCCCCGACTGGGTTACTGTGCTTACCAAAGTCAGACACACTCCCGGTCTTCGTGAGCTGCACATCATAAACACTTAGCGGGAAGATTTCTATTTCATCATAAACCTACAAAAGGAAAAACAACAAAATCAAAAAATTTAATGTCATGATATCTTGGAAAATTTTTTTAAAGATTTTATTTATTTGAGACAGCATGCTCACAAGTTGGGGGAAGAGCAGATGGAGAAGGAGAAGCAAGACTCCCCACTGAGCGCTGAGGCCGACGCGGGGCTCAGCCCCAGGACTCTCAGATCCTGACCTGAGCTGAAACCAAGAGTCAAACGCTCAACCAACTGAACCACCCAGGCGCCCCTTTGGAAATTTATTTTAATGATTTCCAAACTAGATGCCAAATTAAAACAGAATCCCCCCAATCCCCTACAAATTACATACTTTTTTTTTTAAGTAGGCGCCACACCCAGCATGGAGCCCAACTCGGCACTTGAACTCACAACCCTGAGATCAAAACCCGAGCCAAGATCAAGAGTCGGACACTTAACCGACTGAGTCACCCAGGCGCCCCCACAAATAACTGACTTTTAAAATCAAGAGGCCTTAGATGTGGTTCAAATCACTTGCCTGTTCTTGCATGTATTCATATGGTGCAGGGACACAGTACTCAATGTTTTCATCTACTAATTTTCGGAGCTGTAGGCCATAGTGACTGGGTTCCAGCTGCCTCATCTGTAAAGAAAAAAGACAGCCATTCAAGATTTTAAATGTTCTTTCTAAATTCATCGCTGTTCATTAAAAATCAAAGTGGACATTTCTGAAGGAAATACTGTATATACTGCATGGAGTTTAAACCCATACGTAAGAGCTGAAATTTAAATGTGCAAAAAAAGAAAGACGGGACAAATAATTACTTTTAAGAAGGTTTTCTCTAAATGACACCGCTTATCACTAAAAAGCAAGAGGTGTATTTTTAAGAACTTAGGGTAGTATATTATCTGATAGGATAGATCTTACCATCTCAGCAGGTACTATCATTTTATACATTGGTTTTACCCAAGTTGTTTCTCATTACTGAAGTAGAGAAATTGTGTGAAATGTGAAAAACCTCATATTGTACAAACCTCAGAATTAGGAATTTCCTACCCCAAAAAATGTTTTTTCAAAAGGAAAATGCTGGGCGCCTGGGTGGCTCAGTTGGTTAAGCGACTGCCTTCGGCTCGGGTCATGATCCTGGAGTCCCTGGATCGAGTCCCGCATCGGGCTCCCTGCTCGGCAGGGAGTCTGCTTCTCCCTCTGACCCTCCCCCCTCTCATGTGCTCTCTTTCATTCTCTATCTCTCAAATAAATAAATAAAATCTTTAAAAAAAAAAAAAAGGAAAATGCTGATACACGTACTCATTCACTCACTCACAAATTATTTCAGGCCTATGCTCTAACTGGGTCTAACTGACCCACTCCGACTTCTGGCGTCCTATGTCACTTACAGACCTATGAACTTCATAACTCATGTTGTTGGTATAAAACAATATTGTGGGTTGTCTGAATAAAAACCTTACATAACAGAGTAGAGGACATTAAACTGGTAAGAATTTAAAGCTACATATATAAATGTCTGGTGTCCTAAGGCTTAAGTCAAAGCAAGACTATTAAAAGATAAAATTAATGATTATTCATATCTGTTAAGTGTACATGGTAAAGAGTTACCGAAGTCCACATGCCTGTTCTCACCATGCCAGGTTATTTGATGGCATTTTCTCTGAAACTTAAGAAGAGTTCAGCTCTACTGCGCCACCTGGTGGGTTAAAAACCTCTGCTCTGACGTTCAGTCTATTACCAGCGGGCTCTCTTTAAGACTTAGTGTAAACATTCTTTTCAGAAACAAAACCCAATTTGAATAATGAGTAAAACACCATCTCATAACAATCTCCATGAAGCAACCGTGAATAGTATCAAGTTACTCGTTTAATCTAGAGAAACTCAATAAAACTGCTTAGGAGTAAACCAAACTACTTCGAAGTTTACGCCACTTGTTTACGGAGCACTGTCCCTAAGGAACTTAAATAACAACAGTCTTCATGATTATTCTAGATATAAAGGCATATTAGGAATTTCAGTAAAACGACTCAGGTTCTTCATGAAGGCAAGGGCCCATAACCTAACAACTCACTCTTCTAAAAGATGGAAGAAGAGAATGCTAATTAAAGTAATAAATATGTCCATTAATAAACATGTTGGTTAATAGATGTTAATCTTTTCCCTAGTATAGAAAGTGAGCTCCTAAATACCACACAGATTTAAAAGGCATAGGGAGGCAACATTAATGATTCTTTCTACTGAGACATATTTCCACAGCAAAATCCATTACCTTGCATGCCAAAGTCAAAATATCTTCTACTCTATGTTCTGGCTTGATCATTACAGTAACCCCTTGATTATCCTGAAAATGAACGTAGGTCTGGACTTCCCACGTGTTGTCTCGGGGAACACCATCGGCTGTTGAACCGTATATATGCAGAAGTTCATCCACCTGTTTTCAGATACCACAAGAAAATACAGATAGATTTGATACACAAAGCACGGACACTATGAAAAAAATGTCCCCTTGATTCATGGCATATTTTATAGTAAGCCCTTCTACATTCCTTGTGTCTGGCTTCTCACAACCTTCTAGGGCAGACAAGCCCAGTGTCTCCTCATTCATTTAACCCACACAAAACTGAAGCCCAGGGAGGCTGACCAGAAGGCAATGGACTCCTCGTCCAGTGTTCTAGCCACATGCCATTTGCCACTTAGCCCAAGTCTGAACATGACACAGTGGATGCAACGGTGCTTGGTATCCACTCTCACTGCTCTAGAATTGCTGGTTGACAAGCGCCCTGTGTAATCTGCATTCCTGATCCCTGTGAATTTTAAAATGGTCTCATTTATGGCCACTGATGCCTGTCCGCATCCTAACCCGAACTGCACTTCATCTGAGCAGGTTTCTCTTCTCTCATATTTCTACTTGCTTCTTAAAATCAGTCCCTAATCCTGGGAACATTTTTTTTTCTTTCCGTCAGCTATTTCACATCTAGACACTCTTAGAAATCATCCCCAAACATACCAGCTTTAGAAGGAAGCTTTTCCCAAAGATGTTTAATTCCCTGGACCCCATTAGCATGGTAATTCAATGATCTCATGTTAACATAAACTTCCGTGATTTATAAACAAAAATAGTTAACATGTATTAAACAACTCAGAAATGTGCTGGGTGCCTGGGTGGCTCAGTTGGTTAAGCGTCTCCTTCGGCTCAGGTCATGATCCCATGATCCTGTCGGGACCAGAGTCGGGCTCCCTGCTCAGTGGGGAGTCTGCTTCTCCCTCTACCCTTCTCCCCTGCTCATGATCTCGCTCTCTCTCAAATAAGTAAATCTCTTAAAAAAAAAAAAAAAATGTCGTCCTCTGGTTAGATTCTTGCATTGGTCTTCACTGGTGGTAAAGAAAAGACCCGGGGATTTGAAATCAAAAAACCTGATGTTCAAGTTACACATTCTACCATTTAATCAGCAAGACAGGACATTCACCTTGATGAGCCTTGTCTCCCATTCTGTAAAAGGGGATATTAGTAATATAATTACTTAGGTTTATTAGTTAATACAGATTTTGCAAACAAAAAAATACAGATGTGAAAATACCTTACACACTAGAAAATGTTACTTTCAATACTATCACATAATTATAGCCTACTTATCATAAAGTTATCATCAATGGATTTTACTCTGAATTCCATGCATTAAAAAGCCCACAAAGCAAAAAAATCCTCCTATGCTGGATAAAAAAACTAGAATAGAGGGGCACCTGCATGGCTCAGTCGGTTAAGCATCTGCCTTGGGCTCATGTCATGATCCCGGGGTCCTGGGATGGAGACCCAGGTTGTGTTCCCTGCTCAGCGGGGAGCCTGCTTCTCTCTCTCCCCCCTGCTCATGCTCTCTCTGTCTCTCTCAAATGAATAAAATCTTAAAAAAAAAAAAAAAGCAAGGATATGTTGAAGATTTCAAAAGAACAGGCTCAGGAAAAGCAAGAAAAGAATCAATTTTTCTGTGCTGTCTTTTTAAAAATGTGGTATTCGTCTTTAAAGGGATGTTTCTGGACCTGTCATGAATCTGTCACTTTCTGTACAGTTTCCTGGAAAATGATAATAGCCCAGAATGAATATCAACCTCATGTGCCAAACCAAAAGAAAAAAGAGAGGAATAGACGCCTGGAGCCAAGGAGCAGGCAGCCAGCATGGACCCACTTTCTCCTGAAGGATCCTATCTCATTCAGATCACTAATCTTTCTCTGATTCAACCTCCAGGTACTTTTCCTCTGGGGAGTGATTTCAACCAGGTGCATTAGTAACAAGCAGGTACTTCCTTAAAGGTACAGACCCCACCTCTCAAACCAGGCTTGCTCAGAACCAAACGAAAACCCCAGCAGAGGTCACTGTGGAGTAAGAAACCACACAGGAAGCCAGGCCAAGAAGTCAGACAGTGGATTACTCCCGCAAAGCAATTGAATCTTGTACTTTCAGAGCAGAACAGGAAAAACTGAAGACGGACAGGTGGAAGAGGGATAGAAGAAATACAAGCTCGCAACTATCCTTCCCTTTCCTCCTGTTCCCATCCTTTATTCTCCAGCATAGAGAGACTGTCTTACATGGGGCCAGATGGAATAGCTTTTTTTTTTCTTTCCAAGTAGGCTCCACACCCAACCTGGGGCTTGAACTCGCCACCCTGCAATGAAGAGCTGCATGCTCTACTGAGCGAGTCAGCCAGGCAGTCATGTGCCCCTGGATGGAATACGCTTTTCACATGCTGTCAGTTCACTGACAACCCTTTCCACATTGCCCTGACCCTCTAGGTAACAAGTGAGAAAAACGAGGCTCAGAAAATTCTAGAAACTTGCCCAAGCGCAAGTGAGCTGTAATGATGGTACTATGGGGATCTGAACCCTAAAAACCTGGCTTCAGCCTGTGCTCGGTTCAGCCTATGCTCACCACCACTGCGCTATATAGAAATATCAACCTGCCAGTTACCTCCCCACAAAATGGATACAACTTAACTTTCTCGAATCTTTTCTGTTCTTCTACAGCACACACCAGGTTCTAGTGGAACAAAACAGCTCACCTGACATTCCCCACAAAGCAGCAGCACTTTTTTTTTTTTTTTTAATTTTATTTATTCATTTGAGAGAGAATGAGATAGAGAGAGCATGAGAGGGGGGAGGGTCAGAGG